>NC_057869.1:158729-273729 GCF_019740435.1 Gambusia affinis | reverse complement strand
ATTCAAATAAAATGATTGTTCAGTTGGTGAAAAATTCTCTCCAAGATAATGAAAGCACAGCCTCCCTGGTCATGTGACCGGCAGGACCTCCAGTTTCTCCTTCAGATGTTGGTGCTGGAGTGTGTGGTGGAGAAGTTGTCCATGCGGAATCGAACTGTTCTCCCGTCGGCCGGCGGCGCGTAGAGCAGGTGGCGGGCGAACACCTGGCGGCAGGCTTTGCGGAAGTTCTCAGACAGGAAGGCGTAGAGGATGGGGTTGATGCAGGAGTTCCCGTAGGACAGGCAGTGGGACACGATGCGGAGCGCAAAGGTGGCGTCGTTCAGCGGGTAGGTGCCGAACTCCACCCACATGACGATGATGTGGTGCGGCATCCAGCAGATGGTGAAGCCCGTGACGACCAGGAGGATGGTCTGGACCGTCTGGGGAGGAACCACAGGGAACACAAACCAGTTTAACACCACCAGACCGAAACATTACAACCAGTGACGGGTGGAGGGAAGGTCCAGTTCCAGAACCGGATTCTGCTGGGAAACCAGATTCTCTGACTCCTTCCAGTTCACCCATTAATTAACTTTGAACTGTAGTTTATGCTTACATAAATATAATCCCATCCAGTGTCTTAAGGCTTCATGTGTCAGGATCTGTTTCTGTTCAGTGGTTCCTTTGAGTTTCTGTGTTGTTCTGTCTCTCCTGATTGTTCCCAGGGGTTTCTTGTCTCCGTGTTTACCCTCTGTGTATTTAACCCCACCTGTGTTCTGTGTTCCTCGTCGGGTCAGTCCAGTCTGCCTGTTGTGAGCATTTGCCCTGCACTCCTCTGTACTGCCTGGACTTTGTGTTTTTGTATTTTCTGGATCATTCTTCGTCATTAAACTCGTCATTCATCCTACCTGGGTCTCAGCATCTGCCTCCACCACCGCTCTCACCCAAATCATGACATCATGCTTGATATGCAATGATTCTGGGAAACTTTCGTTGATGAACTGCGACGCTGTGAGACCTCTGGTGGAGGCAGCTGGTACTGCCCAGGTCAGAGTTTACAATCCAGCAATAAGCCGATGCAAAAAACTGTTTCTGTTGCAATTCTGTGAAAAGCAGCAATTTTCATACGGCTGAAAAGTTGCCTCATCAAATCTTTTCATCAAAAATCCAGATGATTCAAATTTGCCACTTTTTCTCTAAACAAACCCCTGATGAGGCTCTGATGGGGCCCTGATGGGGCTCTAATGGGGCCCCCAGGGTTTGGTGACCTTCATCTTGATCACAGATCTGCTTCTCTAACCCACAGCCAGCCTGCCTCTGGTTTTCTCCAGAGTTTTTCCAGTGATCCTGGGTTTCCTGTTGGATCGCTTTTCCAGTTCGGCCTTCAGTTGGAACCAAACTGAATCTTATCTGCTGTTTCTCTGCTGGTTGGTTTAAAGCAGCTCTATAAATAACTGGAGCTGCATCAGGCCGGCTCTTTACTCTGGGTAACGCTCCTCCTGCCTCCCTCTTCTACACTTTCATTGTTTCTATACACAGTAACTTTTCTACAGTAACTTTTCTCTTCCCAGCATGCTGGGCTATGGGTTAGGGTTCATGATCTCATCAACAGGTCAAATATTTGCTAATTTTCCTCATCTGGAAGATAATCGTGCTCCTCCTGAACTGAATTTAGTTTAGACTTTTGTTTTCTGAGTTTATGTCAAGTTAACACAAGAGGAGGAAACTGCTGAGCTTTTAAAAGAAAGGTTTGGTTCCAAGGGAGGAAATCCCATCTCATTATCGGGGGAACAATAAGCAGGAACATTTCTTAAGAGCAATTTACAGTAAGGTAAAATGTGGTTTAAAAGCTTTTTAACAAGCTGCAGGACCAAAAATGACTGATAATGCACATCAAACATGTTTTATTCTCAGTAAACAAACTATTGAGAAGTAAAACTAAAATTTAAATGTTGCTTCTATTCGAGTTTTGTTCAGTCTGACTGATCTAATCTCTGTTACACCTTTACAAACATTTAAGGCTCTAAATAATGTCATGTGTTCTGGCCCATCTGCCTGCTTTGTTTTCCTCCTCAGCCCTCACCTCTCCAATCAGCTCATCTGGCTCACCTGCATGCTGCTGCACAATCAGGCTCATGTCATCCACCTGTTCACCAGCAGTCATATTCAGCTCTCAGGCAGGCAGACGGTGCCAGATTTTTGAAAGCCCTCGTGTGAGTAGATATCCAGCGTTTCCTCTGTACCTGACCACGATCTTGACCACGTTTTTGCCTCTCGGAGTTTACTGCCCTGTCTAGCCCTTGTCGGATTTTCTACTGGATTCTGGTTTCCGGACGTGACCCTGTTTCTGCTTTTTGACTTCTGCCTCTGCCTCGCCCCTGGATTTGTCCACCTGAAATTGCCTGCACGTGCTGGAGCCTCTGCTGTACCCTGACCACTGATCTTCGCCTGTTCCTCAGATAAGTTACCTCTTACTGCCTTTTTATCCTGACCCCTCTCCCAGATCAACCCCAAGGGACACATCACAGGTAACACCTCACAGCTAACGCATCACAGCTAACAGCTTACAGCTAACACCTCACAGCTAACGCATCACAGCTAACAGCTTACAGCTAACACCTCACAGCTAACGTATCACAGCTAACAGCTTACAGCTAACACCTCACAGCTAACGCATCACAGCTAACAGCTTACAGCTAACACCTCACAGCTAACGCATCACAGCTAACAGCTTACAGCTAACACCTCACAGCTAACGTATCACAGCTAACAGCTTACAGCTAACACCTCACAGCTAACGCATCACAGCTAACAGCTTACAGCTAACACCTCACAGCTAACGCATCACAGCTAACAGCTAACACCTCACAGCTAACACCTCACAGCTAAAAGCTAACACCTCACAGCTAACAGCTAACACCTCACAGCTAACAGCTAACACCTCACAGCTAACAGCTAACAGCTCACAGCCAACAGCTCACAGCCAACAGCTAACAGCCAACACCTCACAGCTAACAGCTTACAGCTAACACCTCACAGCTAACGCATCACAGCTAACAGCTAACACCTCATAGCTAACAGCTAACACCTCACAGCTAACAGCTAACACCTCACAGCTAACAGCTAACACCTCACAGCTAACAGCTAACACCTCACAGCTAACAGCTCACAGCCAACACATCACAGCTAACAGCTTACAGCTAACACCTCACAGCTAACACCTCACAGCTAACACCTCACAGCTAACACATCACAGCTAACAGCTTACAGCTAACACCTCACAGCTAACACATCACAGCTCATAGCTAACAGCTAACACCTCACAGCTAACAGCTAACAGCTCACAGCCAACAGCTCACAGCCAACAGCTAACAGCCAACACCTCACAGCTAACAGCTTACAGCTAACACCTCACAGCTAACGCATCACAGCTAACAGCTAACACCTCACAGCTAACAGCTAACACCTCACAGCTAACAGCTAACACCTCATAGCTAACAGCTAACACCTCACAGCTAACAGCTAACACCTCACAGCTAACAGCTAACACCTCACAGCTAACAGCTCACAGCCAACACATCACAGCTAACAGCTTACAGCTAACACCTCACAGCTAACACCTCACAGCTAACACCTCACAGCTAACACATCACAGCTAACAGCTTACAGCTAACACCTCACAGCTAACACATCACAGCTCATAGCTAACAGCTAACACATCACAGCTAACAGATTCCTCCAGTTCACTGAACGTCTGCGTCTGGTAGAGCTCAACTCTAGTTTATGAATAAAGACAAATGAAGTAGCCTCTTTCACAGCAGCCAGCTAGTTAGAGATTAGCAATCAGTCTTTCCTGACCCTTCCTGTCCAGCAGCGGGTCCATTTGAGAATAAACCCCTGAGAGAATATCCCTCCTCTGTGATCTGGATCTGACTGGATCCAGACGGCTGTGCTGCTCCTTGGCTGCATTAACTTCTCTACCAGCAGCTTCTCAGCTTTCTATGATGTTGAACAGATGTTGCCAGGTTCTCCTTCCTCCATCCATATGTCCTCTATAAAATATGCTCTTCATCATAAACCCCACTCCTGTTTCTAAATATATCCTCAGCTCCCTCCAGACCCAAACCACTGATGTTCCAGTTCCTGTTCTTTACAAGCTGTCTAGAAACATCCTGTCTTCTGTCAGAGACGTTTCAACACAAATGTTCCTGTGAGGTTGTGAAGATTCCTTCTGATCACCAGAACTTTACAGCATTTATGAAACATCTCCAACAGGAAGCTGATCCTTCCAGACCAATACAGCTGAAGAACCCAAACAAGAACATTCAGAACCGCCTGAAGCACCAAGCAGTTCTCCAACCTGAAGAATATCAGCACAAGGATTCATCCAACCGCCATCATCCAACCGTTATTATCCAACTGTTCTACTTTTCCCTTCTCTCTCTACGTTTCTCAGACGTTGTCAGTGAACAGAACCGATCTACTGATTGTTTTGTTGGTTCCGGATCTCTGAACTCAGCAGCCGAAACCTGATGGATCCAGTTCATCTTTCTGACAGGAAATGGTTTCTGTGAGTGGGAAATTTCAACTACCTGCAGGCTGGATGGTCCATGTGAAAGGTTCTGTTCTGGCCTGCCGGTCCGGTGTGGTGATGGTTTGGGTCATACAGTCACCAGATCTCTAGGTCAGATCCGTTTTCTGCAGCTCATCATTTCTTCTTAACCTCTAGAACCCGACGGACCCACCGGTGGGTCCAGCTGCCATGTGACCTCGGTTCGCTTAGGGTGTAAGAGGTTAAGGGATTCCTTAATAAATCTGTCTTATGACTTTATGTTTTTGTTCTGGTAACTCAGCAGATTTAATAACGCCTCTTATCAGTCTGAGCAGATCCATAAAGCAGAAGCAAGTTGCTCGAGAAACCGGACCGAACCCGGCCCGGCCTGCCGCTCTGGGTGAATCTGTGCCAAGGGAAGCCTCCTCTATTCTTAGACGCTGTCTAAATATTTACCCAGCAGCCTTTGTTCCTCCACAGCACAGCGCAGCAGAACCTGTAAACGACCCGGTTCTGCTGCTGCAGGACGCCTGCTCTCTGTCGCCTGCCAGCCGGGCCGGGACCACAACCAGTACCTGGACCGGGGCTTGACTGGATATGGTACTGCTGGTAACACTGTGTGTAAACCGGACCGGCTTGGAATCAGAACCCTGCAGAGGTGTTGAAATCAAATGTCTTAACGGTAGAAGCTCATCATCATCAGCCTCCTCTTCATCACTAACCCAGAAGAACTGTGATGAACTGATTCCTTCCATCAGCTTTTCTTCTCACTGGGAGGAATCACTGACCTGCTGAGGAAGAGAAGGAAGAGGTATAGGAAGAGTAGTTCACCTTTTGCTTGGACAGCTTGGACCTCTTGGACATGTTCTTCATCTTTTTATGCAGGTGGCACAAAACCTAGAAAACACAGAGCAGACCTGGGATCAGTCAGCAAAGCTTTGGGTCGGAGGTTCTGGTCTGGCAGAGGGCAAATTCGTTTCCAGAACCTTCTTCACAACACCTGAAAGCTTCAAAAGAATCTGCAGTTCATATCCAGATTTTCACCTTAATTAGCAGGATTGTTACAAACCAGCTTGTTGCCTTGGAGACCAATATGACGGTTGTCAGCTGACATCAACCGGCTTTATGCAGAAATATTTATTTAGTCAATAAAAAAGAAGGCTTAATGTCGTTTCCTGTTCCGCAGCTGAATATTGGGGAAAACCTGACATTCCCTACTGGGAGAAATTCTGGAAAAACCTGATTTTTTTCTAGTTCTCTACTGGTTCCCATGTGGTTCTCCACTGGTTCCCATCTAGTTCCCTTCTGGTTCTCTACTGGTTCCCATGTGGTTCTCTACTGGTTCCCATCTAGTTCCCTTCTGGTTCTCTACTGGTTCCCTACTGGTTCCCATCTAGTTCCCATCTAGTACCCTACTGGTTCTCTACTGGTTCCCATGTGGTTCCCTACTGGTTCCCATCTGGTTCTCTACTGGTCCTCTACTGGTTCTCTACTAGTTCCCTACTGGTTCCCATCTAGTTCCCTTCTGGTTCCCATCTGGTTCTCTACTGGTTCTCTTCTGGTTCCCATCTGGTTCTTTACTGGTTCCCATCGGGTTCCCTTCTGATTCCTTATTCGTTCCCATCTGATCTGGTTCCCTATTGGTTCTGTACTGGTTCCCATCTGGTTCTCTACTGGTTCCCATCTAGTTCTCTACTGGTTCCCATCTAGTTCTCCACTGGTTCTCTACTGGTTCTCTACTGGTTCCCATCTGGTTCTCTACCGGTTGCCATCTGGTTCTGTACTGGTTCCCATCTAGTTCCCTTCTGGTTCTTTACTGGTTCCCATCTAGTTCCCTTCTGGTTCTTTACTGGTTCCCATCGGGTTCCCTTCTGATTCCTTATTCGTTCCCATCTGATCTGGTTCCCTATTGGTTCTGTACTGGTTCCCTACTGGTTCCCATCTGGTTCTCCTACTGGTTCCCATCTAGTTCTCTACTGGTTCCCATCTGGTTCTCTACTGGTTCCCATCTGGTTCTCTACTGGTTCCCATCTGGTTCTCTACTGGTTCCCATCTGGTTCTCTACTGGTTCCCATCTAGTTCTCTACTGGTTCCCATCTGGTTCTCTACTGGTTCCCATCTGGTTCTCTACTGGTTCCCTTCTGGTTCTTTACTGGTTCCCATCTGGTTCTCTACCGGTTGCCATCTGGTTCTGTACTGGTTCCCATCTAGTTCCCTTCTGGTTCTTTACTGGTTCCCATCGGGTTCCCTTCTGATTCCTTATTCGTTCCCATCTGATCTGGTTCCCTATTGGTTCCCTACTGATTCCCATCTTGTTCTGTACTGGTTCCCATCTGGTTCCCTACTGGTTCCCATCTGGTTCTCCTACTGGTTCCCATCTGGTTCTCTACCGGTTGCCATCTGGTTCTGTACTGGTTCCCATCTAGTTCCCTTCTGGTTCTTTACTGGTTCCCATCGGGTTCCCTTCTGATTCCTTATTCGTTCCCATCTGATCTGGTTCCCTATTGGTTCCCTACTGATTCCCATCTTGTTCTGTACTGGTTCCCATCTGGTTCCCTACTGGTTCCCATCTGGTTCTCCTACTGGTTCCCATCTGGTTCTCTACCGGTTGCCATCTGGTTCTGTACTGGTTCCCATCTAGTTCCCTTCTGGTTCTTTACTGGTTCCCATCGGGTTCCCTTCTGATTCCTTATTCGTTCCCATCTGATCTGGTTCCCTATTGGTTCCCTACTGATTCCCATCTTGTTCCCTACTGGTTCCCTACTGGTTCCCATCTGGTTCCCTACTGGTTCCCATCTGGTTCCCTACTGGTTCCCATCTGGTTCTCTACTGGCTCCCATCTGGTTCTCTACTGGTTCCCATCTGGTTCTCTACTGGTTCCCTACTGGTTCCCATCTAGTTCCCTACTGGTTCCCATCTAGTTCTCCACTGGTTCCCATCTAGTTCTCCACTGGTTCCCATCTAGTTCCCTACTGGTTCCCATCTAGTTCTCCACTGGTTCCCATCTGGTTCTCTACTGATTCCTTATTCGTTCCCATCTGATCTGGTTCCCTACTGGTTCCAATCTGGTTCCAATGTGGTTCTCTACTGGTTCCCATCTAGTTCCCTACTGGTTCCCATCTGGTTCTCTACTGGTTCCCATCTAGTTCTCTACTGATTCCTTATTCGTTCCCATCTGATCTGGTTCCCTATTGGTTCCCTACTGGTTCCCATCTTGTTCTCTACCGGTTCCCATCTTGTTCTCTACCGGTTCCCATCTGGTTCTGTACTGGTTCCCTACTGTTTCTCTACTGGTTCCCATCTTGTTCTCTACCGGTTCCCATCTTGTTCTCTACCGGTTCCCATCTGGTTCTCTACTGGTTCCCTACTGTTTCTCTACTGGTTCCCATCTTGTTCTCTACCGGTTCCCACCTGGTTCTCTACTGGTTCCCATCTAGTTCTCTACTGATTCCTTATTCGTTCCCATCTGATCTGGTTCCCTACTGGTTCCCATCTGGTTCTCTACTGGTTCCCATCTGGTTCTCTACTGGTTCCCATCTGGTTCTCTACTGGTTCCCATCTGGTTCTCTACTGGTTCCCATCTGGTTCTCTACTGGTTCCCATCTGGTCCTCTACTGTTCCCATCTAGTTCCCTACTGGTTCTCATCTAGTTCCCTATTTTTCTCCACAAAAAAATGTTTTTTTACTGTCAATTTTTAAAAAAATTGTTTGTAGCAGTAAAATTAAATGTTAACCCTTCCAGAACAAGAACATTCATATTTGCACTGAACTCCCCCGTATCTACTAAACGGTTGTTCCTGGTTGGAGCTCTTGACGTTTTTAGCAGCCGTCAGCACAAGACACTGTAGCAGTTTCTATGCTGCATAGAAAATTAATAAAGTCAAGTTTAAAAAAAAAAGAGAAATAAGAGAAAATTACAAGTGTCAATTTGTAACACAGATTTTCTCAGAGAGGTGAGTAGACTGTGTGAGATTATCAACCATTTAGCATAGTTAGCTTAGCTACAGACAACTGTTGGCCTCCATACCATTGAATGAATTAAGGAAAAGAAATACCAAGATATTCATATATTTAACTTGTCCCTGTACCTTTTTTCCACACTTGACAACAGGTGAGTCAGTCAGCAGCAGCTCTGACCTTTAACCCCCGTCCCAGTGAAAAAGGTGAGCAACATTGTGTTCAATGACAAGTTAGCATCATTCCAGTGAGTCTATGGTGATTTCTCTGTCTTTGCTCTTTTTACAATTACACAACAAAAACAATATACAGTTTTACCTTGGCTTACATCTAAATTATAGATATATGTTGCCACGTCCCTCCTGACCCGTCCTCTCCTAAGTGAAATTAAAGCTGCAGTCTGTAACTTTTATAAATATATTTTTATAAAAGTATAAAAATATTTAGAAATATTTTATACTTTTATAAGTATATATATATATTTATATATTACATATTTTTTTCAAACTGTCATTGTGTTCTCAAACTATGGCATGAGAGATAATTTGTGAAAAAATTATTTCCTCTGCCTTCTCCCAGTGCTAAATAGAAACAACCAATCAGAGGCAGGAGGCGGGTTTTAGTGCTGTCAATCAAATCTCATTATGGCTGCTCATCCCTGTGCTGCAGCTAGCACAGCTTGTTGTGACTGCTCAGCCTAGTCACCAATGACAGCAGATAAACATTTTTCCTGTAACAACTAGTTGTTTCTCCACCATTTAGCAGCGAGTGAATGAGGATGACTGACAGCGCTAAAACCCTCCTCCTGGTTCTGATTGGTTGTTTTGGCCAGAAAGTTGCATTACTTTAGCTAGCAATAGCAGCTCAGGTGGAGGAGATTGATTGTTTTCACAAATTATCTGTCTCATAACAAACTGCCACAACATGGTGACACATTTAACAAATATGGAGAAAACATATTTTTATTAAAGTTATAAACTGCAGCTTGAATAAAATGCAACAACATAGTTTTTTTTGAGAAATCTGGATTGTTTATGCATATTTTGCATGTTGTGTGATTGTTGCTGGTGGGAAGAGACATTTCAATGAGATAAAACTAATAACAAAAAAATAAGCAACATAAAATTCATGAGCAGTAAATATTGTGCTGGTTATCAGTATTGGACCAAAGACAGCAGGTCTTTAAAACTGTGACGCTTTTGATGAGTCAGATAGACTCAAGGAACTGCAGCAGTAGTTGCACAAGGGGGCCCAATGTAGTGTTTTGTCATGGGCCCAAGATTCCTGGCGGCGCCCCTGTGTGTTCATGCCTCAAAATATCAAACATTGACAGTTTGATATTATGAGTTATAATAACAGCTTCACAACATCAAAGTCTCTCTGTCAAAATTAAAACCAGGTTATGAATAAAACTATATCAAGTCTCAACAAACAGCCTCCTTAGTTATAACATGAAGGAAGATATTAATATTTAAGGCCCTTGTTTGGCAGAAAAAACACCAAATATAGCAGATATCTTCACTTGCATCTCTCCGAATCTAATCTGTTGTTTTCAGTTTAACTAAAACACAGAAGCTATTTTTACCCAATCCATTTTCAGATGTAAGATCTATCTCTTAGTGTCATGATGTGTGGTGGTGAGGAAGGCGCAGTGGACCCAGGTATGAAGAGGAAACGATGAGTTAATGGTAATAAACAAATGATCCAGGCAGCAAAGGTGAGCAGCGGCAAAGACTCTCACACTGGTAGTAACTGACAGGAAACACAAATGATGACTGGACAGACGAGGATCGACAAGGACGACCGTCCTCGACAATCACAGACACAGCTGGATTTAAATCACAGACACAGCTGGATTTAAATCACAGACACAGCTGGATTTAAATCACAGAAGGTAATCAGGGAACATCGGACACAGCTGGGAGCAGTCAAAGGTAGACGGGACAACACGGAGACTGAAAGAACAAAGAAATCTAAATTATCACAATTAGTGAACAGCATTAGCTCCAGTTCACACTCCAGACCAGATGGTGGCGGTATTGCACACCTTTAGTTTTTTTTTTTTTTTTTTGGAAAAGCGTCATAAAAAGAAGAAAAGCCATGAAGCCAGAGAAGATAACAGAGGCTGTTCAGATTTGCCATTTTTATTCACATAATATTGTCTTAAAAGTAAAGAGGGCCTTGATAATAGTTAGTAGTTTTGGTAAATTCAAGTTGATGACGTCCTAGTCCAAGTTAGAAGACAAAAACAACAGGACAAGAACTGATGGAAATGAAAGGCGGGCCATGAAAAGAGCCGAAGGGATGAAGGTTGCTAACGTGTTGCTAGCTGCTGGTAAGTTTGCTTCAAAATGCTAATTATCTTTTTTAAATTATAAAGAGTGCAGTAAAGATATAAACTAACTTATGTTGGTTTCAGAAATAATTATTTTATTAATTTTATTGTGATATGAAGCCTAGGCGCAAATTCAATCTGGAAGACTCTTTTAGCCCCACCTGCATCATCCAACCAGAGCTTCCGGCTCATCACCGTTGATTGATCAACGCCGGTTCAAGGCTCGTCACGTCCAATCACTGTCTCCCCTTGATTAGTTCCCAGGTGTGTCTCCTCCCCTGATTACCCTCTGTGTATTTAGTGTTACCTGTGTCTCTGTGTCTTTGTCAGATCCTCGTCACACGTCACACTTCGTCGTCCTGTTCGCTGTGTTCTGGATTTTGTCATTAAATTCATTATTTTACACTCAATCCGGTTCATCTGCGTTTCTGCCTCACCTCCACCACCACAAATCATGACACATACTGTTATTAAACTTTTCTAATTGTTTCCCTTTTCTCTGTCTGAGTCTCTACAGATTGAATTCTATGATTATTACTATAACAATCATTCAGCTTCATGTTATAACTAAGGAGGCTGTTTGTTGAGACTTGATATAGTTTTCTTCATAACCTGGTTTTAATTTTGACAGAGAGACTTTGATGTTGTGAAGCTGTTATTATAACTCATTGATCATTGTTTTTATCTTCAACATATTTTTGCAGTCTAAGCAGATTATGACGAAAGAGGAAGAAAACCTGAAGACTTTTGTGTCTCAGAAGAGGCTCTGGCTCCACCAGACCACCAACCAGCTCTGAGGATGAAGCTCCACATCATCTTCATAGTGGAAGATTTTATTTTACTGAGCAGCTGGCCAAAAGTTTTAATAGCAGAGCCTGGTGTGTTTCCAACACTAGCTGATCTTAGGAAGAAGAAATGTCAGTAAAACTGGAATTAAAATAAAACTCTGTCCTTGGTGAAATATTTTTCACATTTCCTCTAAAGTGTACCTGATGTTTTATTGTGCTAATTTTCATAAGCATGTTTTTTGTAAACTTTTAATATATTGACAATTTGTACAATTCTATGATAGTATATTGGCAATGTACTCTTGGAAAATGGCAATATATTGAAAGCACAAAGTAATTAGTTTCACCTGTAAAGTGTGTTAATTCTGGTATCTGATGTGTTTCTGCAGTGTGTATGAAGCATTAGTGTACAAACAACAATAAAAGACATTAAGTAAATAAAAGGTTACTTCATTAGTAATTATAATGCAAAAGTGTAACTAGCATACTGTAATAATCACACTACTAATATATAAAATATGTAATGCCAATATACTCAGAAGACATTCTAAATATATAATCACAAAATAGTACACTTAAGATATTCTAATAAAGCATGTTTATATTACAGATGTATGCTTAAAGTATACTGAGTATAACTAGTTGTTCCAAAAAAGCATATAATTGTACACTTAGTACACTTTCAATTGTAACTAGGCCTGTCACCATAGCAAATTTTACTAAGCGATTAATTGTCTCAAAAATTATTGCGATAAACGATAATATTGTTTGAAGACCTTTTCACATTGATTTAATGGAAATGACATAATAATTCATGATTTCCTGCCAAAGATAGATACACTTTATTTTCAAAAGAACATTTAACACTGGAACTGATCAAATAAACAAAACAACCAAAAATAAAAATAAAATGGATTCTCAGTCTCCATTAACAAAAATGAATAAAAACACCAAAGTGTAAATAAATACTGGATTCAACCAAAAGAGTTCAGATTATGAAGTCTGTAAACCATATTGTCCTTCAGTAATCATTAGATTTAAATAGAGAAGATGGAACATCGACTACCTGATGCAATAGTTCACACTACACGTTAGTTCACTCCTACATTTTCCCCTGAAGACAATCTGAGAACGTTGATGTTCTCAGATTGTCTCTTGTGGTTTCATAACCGATCATCCTGTAGTGTGTGGTGTGTTACGGTAGATCGTTGTGGCGCTCCGATCTAAATCAGGGGTTTTCCCCACTGGGAGCTTAACGCAGCCTGTTGAATGTGACAGGTAGCCAATCAGAAAGCCGGATTCTCCTCCTGCTTTCTGAGGGGAAATTACAGAGGGGAATCCCAAACAGCTGACACGGAGCAACCCGAAGTCCAGCGGACATTGGAGATGATATGTGGAAACAACATTAATGTTTATAAAACATTTGGTGTAAAGAATATAGAAATGATGAGGGGAGGAGTTGGAGCCAAATTGGTACCAGTTGATGAACCCGGTAACTTTTCAGCTGTTCTTCGTTAACGTGACATAAAAAGGTTCTAATGATTTTCATTCAGTCAGGACGTTACGCTGACACTAGAGACACATGCACTGCAGGTAGATTGTAGTAAAGCATTGATTAATGCCTGGTTTTAAAATGACTTCACTGGACTTGGAGCCATTATTTTGTGCCCATTGTTGGACACCACACGGCCCGATGGAACCCGATGGAACCCGATGGAACCGTTCTACCTAGGATTTCTGTCGGCTAATGTGTGATCTCTCAGGTTTTGGAAATGGGCCGACAATCGGCCGACAGCTCTAAGATGGTGTAGTGTGAACTGGACATTACACTGAGGAAATGAGGAAGGGAGGGTCAGTGGAGAGCAGCGGAGTTGAACCTTTTTTCATTCAGTGTCATCAACAGAAAGAGAAAAAGAAACGATAAAGGCTATAATTAAAATGAGGTTGATAGTTTTAATTCATCGTACGATTAATTGATTTATCGTTTATCACGACAGGCCTAATTGTGATTTTCCACAATTTAATTACTAATACACTAAGCACATAATTAGTTGTTCCAAAATAACCCTTCAGATTAACTAATCCTAAATCAGCTTGAACTATACTCATTAGTCTGACTTCAAATATGCCAAAACTTTCTATACTTACTATATTAATTCTTCACCTGGGCAGTTGGACCAGCAGACTGAACCTGCCGGTGTTGGCAGTACAAATAAATCCACATATTAATGTACACTTTTCTCTTTCACTTTTTGTTTGTTTTTATGTTCATGAATACACTCGTGTGTGTCTTCATCTATGTGGGCATAAAAAGGATTGATCAAAATCAGCTGTACCAAATATAAACACTGTGCTCTTTGAACAATTAAATAATCACATGAAAATTTTGGAAATATTGTCTTTAGTGTATAAGCAATATAATATATTAGTGTGTGTGACAAAATATGTCAACGACAGGTATTAACTTAAAATACTTTGCACAACGACGCTTTATAAAGTTCGGTCCATTTCCTTGTATTAGCTTACTAGGCCACATTCAATATGGCGGACGCTGTGACGTATCGCAGCAGCGGGCCTTCCCGCTGCATGAGGCGTCAATGTATCCATGTCTTTGGTCCAACTGCAGCAAGTGTCAGAAGCTGCAGCAGCCGCCTGGTCTCTCACCTGAGCTCAGCTACTTTCTGACCAACTGTGTTCTAGAAGAACCACGAACTGCTTCTGTTTCGGACCGGATGGATCAACCGTCACGACATCATCAACGTCACCAGTTCACCGACCTTTGACCAGTTTGACAGACCCCATACTGGGACCACCCAACAGCGCTGCGGTTCTTTAACCCTAACTGACTCTTGACATCATGAAAAAACTCAAACATAGAAGGAAAACGTGTCATTATTGTTTGGAGCATTTTATCTTTCATTTTTTACTGTCTGAAGGAATTTCTGCCAATCTGAACTTCTTTATTGGAACTTCACGTTTCTGAAACACCGGAGATTTTAGAGGCTTCAAAAGCTTTAAAGTGTTTACGACCTCGGCTCCAGTGGTTTGTTCTGACCCAGTTCCCCCTGTAGAACCTAAAAACCAGTTCGCAGAAGCTCTGGCCAGCTATCTTTCTCTTGGTCATCTGTCGGACCGGCGCAGGTGAGTGCGCGGCGCGGCGCGCCCCGCAGCAGCTCTTTACGCACGGCTCAGCAGCTTTACGCGCGGCCTTTGGCCCCTGTTCGTGCCATTAACGCGGGTTTTACGGCGGCATGAGGAGTGAAACATTAGCCTGGAGCTGGACTGACCCTGATGTAGCAGCAGCAGATGAGCAGCAGCGGCAGGATGAAGCCCAGCAGCAGAATGGACACCTTGTAGGCGCGCCGCGGCGCTCCCAGCCCGGCCTCCCAGCAGAAGGTCTTGTTCGGGGCGCTGGAGTGGCTGGTGAGCACGTAGTTCTGCGCCACCGGCACCGAACACAGCAGGGACAGGGTCCAAATGACGCACAGCCCGGCCAGCGCGTTCCTGCGGCTGCGGACGCACGCAGAGCTCTTGGAGCGCACCACGGCGATGTAGCGGTCCACGGACATGGCCACCAGCGTGAGGATGCTGACCAGCATGCTGGCCGTGGTGAAGAAGTGTCCGAACTTGCAGAGGAAGGCTCCGAACACCCACTCTGGCAGGGAGTAGATGGTGGCGTGGAGCGGGACGCAGAAGAGGAGGAAGAGGAGGTCCGCCACGCTCAGGTTCACGATGAAGATGTTGGTGGGGCTGAGCGGGCGCGCGCCACCGCTGGGCTTCACCCTGCCGATCACCAGCATCACCAGGGAGTTCCCGAGAAGCCCCACCACGAAAATCAGCCCGAACACCAGCGGCACGATCACCACCTCCGGCCCGGGCTCCCCCGCGGTGCGGTTAGTCTCAGGCCGGCTGTACGACTCGTTTCCCGGCGGCACCATGCTGGAGCTCCGGGGGCCGGCTGGAGGTCAGAGCCGAGCGCAGAGCGGGTCCATGGTTCGGTCCGACACGTCCGGCAGCAAAGTCCAAGTTCAGGGAACAGCTGGAAGCGCGTCCACTTAACGGAACCGCAGAGATCTGCTTCCGGTCTGAGGCTTTCAGAGTAAAACTGCAGGTCCGAGTCTAAAACAAAGCCGGTACCAGTCCTTCTGATCTGCGGGCTCTTCCGGAACAAAGTATGGGGGGATTTTCCTGCCATAATCCAAGAGCACACAGTTTCAGTCTGAAAACAGGATTTCATGTTTTTGTACTCAAAAATATTGATACTTTTGCTTACACACACACACACACACACACACACACACACACACACCCACACACACACACACACACACACACATATATATATATATATAATATAGATAGATAGATATCATGTCGTGACTATGTTGTCTCTGGTTGGGTGAACAAACTCCTGCCTAAGATCCGTAGCTGTTAGCGACCAGCAGCTGTTAGCAATCAGCAGCTCTGCTGGCAGATGTTTAGAGTAACATGGAGCAGAAAGCTGATGTTGCTGTTTCTCCCTACATCCAGTGGGTGGCGCAGGTTGCTACAATCAATAGTAGCCATGCAGGCACACATGCTAGAAGGAAACAAACCACCCACTACAACACTTTCAATGTACTGGCTGCAAGGTTGCCAGGCAACTGTGCCAAAAGGCAGTTCCATGTTTCGTAAGCGAGGAGTGTTGAGTACGAGGGTTACAAGTTTTGAGAAGAAAGACATGAAGTCCTGCTTTCATACTGAAAGTGTGTGGTTGTAGATTATGGCAGGAAAATTCCCCCATACAAACAGACATTTATCCGACCCATGCAAAGAAGCTGCTGAAAGTGGGTCAGAACCACTGCTTCTGGTTCTGCCTCTCTCCTTTCACATTGCTCGCTGAGGAAGCTTTTATTTTGTCAACAGTTGTTTCTACTTCCTGTTGGGAGTCTGCTTCTGAAACTCTTTCAGCTTTTGGACCGCAAGTTTCATGGCTTCAGCAAAAAATCACTTATGATAATAATCCAGAATGTTTACATTTTTCCTGGTGGTAATTTATTGTTCTTGTTCAGGTTGGCGGAGCCTTAAAACCGATCCACCAGAACCAGAACAGAATCAGGAGATTCACAATGTTGATCAATTCAGAAGATCACAGCTAGAGATCAATAATTATGGAAGTGTCTCCTTCCTTTAGGTCTTATTAGTAGTTTGTGTTTCTCTCTCCTCCATGTTCTGCTTTAGGGTTTGTAACTTTGGCCCATTTCAACAATTCAGATATTAAACCTTATGAAGAATTCTGTAGATTCCTGAACAAATTCTTGTTACTCGTTTGATTGTCTCTCGTTCTACACAATTTGTACATCAAAACATAGAAATTCCTCTCTGAGTTCTTAAAATCTACCTCTCATAGATCTGGGACTTTCAGCTCTCTGGCAAATTGCTGCAAAGCAAAAAGAAGTCTTGATTATATTTAAAGGGCAGTTTCATAGACTTTTATACATACCATAGGCAACATGCTAACATGCTACTGTTAGCCACAGTACTAAAATTTGCAGATTAGCCAACATTAGCATTTTAAATAACTTTAGTAGCTTATTAATTAATTTACATTAACTATTGAATAGAGTATATTAATGTCGGTCAACATACTAGTAATAAAACTAAACTCCATAGACTGAATGGAGTGGGATAATGCTAGTTAACATGCTAATCATATCCCACATGCTTTTAGCTCATTTTGACCTAAAAGCACGTGGAGTGTTGAGTACAAGCTGAGTTAAAGTGAACCTGCAGTCAACAACTGAGAGAAGCAGTTAAACCAGAGTTCTCTCCCTGGTTTAAGGCCCCTGGATCCAATGAAGAACATTGACTTGTTCCTACCAGCAGGGAGAGACTAAAACATGCAGGACACCACATTGGACACCACTGACTTACAACAACCCCTGAAGCAGCAGGCTCATCGCGCTTTTACTTTGAAAACCAACGCACAAAATGAAGCAGTCTCGTGTCCCATGCCATGTTGTCAGTCACATGGTTTTCAGGAAGAACACACAAGAAGTCTGGCAGGATGTCCCGTCTCTAGAAAACGGAATCCAGGTGAGACATGGGACCAGGAGAGGGCTGATGGTTTTAGTTAGGGGTTAAAGGAAACACAATCACATTACAAACAAGATCCACAAACCAGGGAGAAAAACTCAAATAAGAGTCAAACCCAACATGTTCAGAGCTGAAAGCAGAAGCTCCACACAAGGAATCCTGCAAATTGAGGTCAGCTCTTCTCTGGAACCCATTTCAGCTTCTTGAGTTCATGAGCTGGTTCTTTCACTCAGCTGAGGGTTGGGAGATAGAAGGAGAAATAAATCCTGAGCCTCAGAGACTCCCTCAGTTATGGAGAGGAATTTTCTCCATGCTGATTTCTGAGGAGACCAACATGTGGACATGATGATCCTTCAGGTTTCTGAGCTGAAATTAATAAGAGGCTGAAGTTGAATTAAAGATGGATGTTTGGACTCAGGTATTAATCTTTGAATGACTTGAAATGTGTTTAGGACATTTCCCCAGTCAGGCCTTACTGGTTCCCAGTAGGAAGAGCCTGGCGCCGGATCCTGTCCATCAGATGTGAGGGAGAACCTGGAGCAGGTTTCTCCTTCCACAGCCAACAGGAAGTTAACATGATTAACTCAGACGTGCTCATGATGACAGAAGGTGATCGGACGCTGTTTACCGACGGCGGAGTTCATTTCCTGTCTAATGCTTTATGATATCAGAGGGAAATGACATGAGTGGGTGTGTGTGGACCGACTGCTGAAGAAGCCAAACAGAAATAATTATCTGATCTGGGACAGAGATGGAAACAGCTGCCACTGTTTATTCCTCCCTGACAAACCTTTTCTGACTTAGTTCTTCATCATCAGTGCTTGTATAGATGGACTGGTTGCCATAGAGACGACGGAGCCAGCTGCTGATGAACGAGTCATTTTACTTCACTGACACAAAAACAAGGCAAGCGAAGAGGAAGAGGAGGAGGAGGATGAAGATAACTGTAATCGATCAGCTGGGGTTGGTCTGTTTCATCTCCAGATATTTAGAGGATTACAGCAGACATCTTCAGTTCAATTTAGGTTTCTGTCAGTTACTGCCTTAATTTTTTCATCTTGACAAATGAAACATTAAACATCTTGACCGTTCCATTATTTCTGCTCCTGTCCGGATGTCTCGTCATGAATGGAAAGCATCTTCACCGTCTGTCCTGGTGCATGGAGAAATGGTTGAAAACTGGACTTTGGGACTTGGTCTAGGTCTGTTTCCCAATTCCAGTCCTCAGCCCCCCCCTGCTCTGCATGTTTTAGATGTGCCTCTACACCAGAACAGCTGATTCAAATGATTGCATGACATCTTCTGCAGCCATCAAGTCCTGCAGGAGCCTGTTAATCACCCAAAGATTCACTCCAGGTGTGGCAGAAGGGAAACACCTAAAACATGCAGGCAGGGGGTCTGAGGACTGGAATTGGGAAACACTGGTCTAGGTCTCTATATGGAGCAGACGTGTTTTGACTCAACTTCATTATTTCACCCTAAATCAGGGGTCTCAAACTCCAGGCCTCGAGAGCCGCAGTCCTGCAGTTTTTAGATGAGCCACAAATACAAAACACTGGAATGAAATGGCTTAATTACCTCCACCTTGTGTAGATCAGTTCTCCAGAGCCTTAATTATTCCATTCAGGTGGTGCAGCAACATCTAAACATTGCAGGACTGCGTTAATTTGATTAGCTGGAATGTAAATAGTCCTCTAAACAGAGGTAAAGTATGATCACACCTGCCTTCACCAAGGCTGATATTTGGTTTCTCCAGGAAAGTCATATTAAGAAAACAGCTGCTAAAGTTCTTAGCCCCTCGTGCCAAACTGATTGATAGGATTGATTACTTCCTGTTGGATTCTGGAGTGTAGCATCAGTATCAAGCTGCAAATAGCACAATATTCACATATCAGCTCACGCTCCTGTGTGGCTGAATATTAAACCCTAACCCTATCCATGGCCGGTAGGATCAACGCCATTAAAATGGTGGTGTTCCAACGATTACTTCATGTATTCTACTTCAGACCATCAGATTCTATTATTATTCCCTTTATTTGGGGCTATTAAAGTGTCAGAATCTCCAAAAAACACTTGTGTAAACCGAGGATGGAGGGTGGGTTCTCCCAACCAATATACACACATTTCTCCCATTTATCCATCCTGGTGTGGTGGAAGAGGGGCCCAGTCTCATCTGATGGGTCCCGTCCTGCCTGGTTATCTTTGGAACATTGTTGTAAAACGTCCCTCCTTAACAGTCCCATTAAAGTCAGTAAATCACTTTATACTAATAGTTTTGACATTGGCAGCACTATCAGAATCAAGAAGTCGATACAAAATGTATAAAAGCTCTGGAGGTTTATTTTGACAGTCCAGTTTGTGAAAAGCGGGTCTCAGCGACGCCGTCTTCCAGAGGCCATCGGTGTGACAGGTGACCTATATTTTGTTGGAACTTTTGCTCAGTTATGTTCTGAGTACAATCTTCCCCCGTTAAGTTTTTTTTACGTTATCTGCAGGTCCGGCACTTTATTAGGAAAAATGTATCCGATTTTGGAGCTTTAACCAATCATGAAACCCTGGAGGCAATAAATAAATTTGATCCTGTCAATCAGAACAACCCTGCAATAAATAAATTTGATCCTGTCAATCAGCAGGGTCATACAATCTCATAAGATCTTCAGTATTATGCCCGACTCCACGAATGAAGACGGAGAAATGAATTTCTTTTCAAGCGTCTGCCTGATGAACTGTTCAGTCAATGCCATAACACAATCTCATCTGGTCAAAACGTGTTCAGCTCCACTCATTTGGAAGAAATTCTTTCACTTTTTTTAACAGGTTTTAGAAAACAATGGGACCCAGAATCAATTATTGCCATAATGGGGCCCTCCAGTGCTTTGCAATCAGCCACTAAACGTGAGAAAATGGCTGTTTTGTTTGGCATGGCGAGTGATAAAAGGTCGATTCTGAGATTCTGGAAGAAGGACTCCAGGCTCACATTTGATCTGTGGTTGGAGGGACTAGCAGATATTATATATATAGATATCACAATAACAACAGAGTCAGTGTGTTTGAGAAGATATGGGACCGTTAATGACAGACCTGCCACTGCTCAGTTGTTTGTGTAACTGTCTTTTTTTGATTACTTGTGGAAAGATTTGGATCAATTGGTGGTGTATTTATCCGATGTTGTCTTGACTGTGGAACTGTTTCATGATGTGCCGATTTTGCGCGGGTTGGGGATGGGAGGGAATTTGACCTGTTATGTTAATATATGTGAAAATGAAAATATGAATAAAAAACTAGGCTTTATCTGCAGCATGTGGTCTTCATGGTGGTTCCTGATGAAGACCAAAGGCTGTTTTGACTCTGATGGTGCTGCAGCGGCTCTGAGATCCAGAGACGGATGGGGCCGCTGCAGCCTCCCAGTCTGGCCCCACCGGCTTTAATCTCATGAACAAAGTCACATCCTGACAGCTTACTGAGTAACGTGGCAGAGAAAACCCAGGTCGCCCCTGTGCTTTTCTCTGTGAAGCTGCACCTGTTCAGGTGTTTGTGTTTGACTCGTCGTCTGAGAGGGAAACATGATGTCAGAGAGGCCAGAAAGAGCGACAACGTTTTTACGCAGAACTCCAAATCCACCTTATGAATCGCTGCCATGATTTGATTGTACAATAGATGTGCAGGATAATCATACAGTGCATCACAATCTTCATTCTTCTTCATTTCATGTCTTATAGAATCACACTAAAGGGAGTCAAGATAGCACACATTAACACTGGAAGCATATGAAATAAGTTAACAAATGTCATTTTAAGTATTGTCGTCAGCAAAGATGAACATTTGGGGATTTTGGAAACCCACATTGACGATTCATTTCACAACAGAGAACTATTAAACGAAGGTCATCATAAGGAATAGATGCAGTGAATAATCTGGGCAGATCCCAGCACCTTCTACTGTAATCTTGTGACTTTCTCCTTATGCCTCATTAAGATTTCTAGTATTATTGGTGAGAAATTTATTCTTTCAGGCTTGTTTTTTTTCTCCCGTTGCCATGGTGAATCATTCAGGGCAGACCCGACTCAGAACTGGGTTGCCTGGTTGATGTTCTGAAACAAAAACCCAGAGAACCAGGAAGCTGGGTGGCTGTACTCAGACTATCTGCCTTCTGCTCAGAGTGTGACCCTGAAACATCTTTATTAGAATAACTTGTTTCTGATGGGAAACACAACAACATCGACTAATCCATGATCAAATATGACAAAACCAACATCTGTTCCAGGCTTTTCAACATGTTGGAGCTCCTCTCATCCTCTGCAAGAGTCAAAGTCACTTCTTGTCTCTGAGCTCTGAACTATTACTGTTTGACCTGAGAAACTGAAAGAATCATAATAATAATCAGTCAGTTTCACATGAATCTGTTCTTCAGACCGAGATGCTAATGCAGGCAGATCTGCTGCCCTCTGCTGATTAACTTGGATATTACTGCTTGTTGCAAATTATGGAGAAAAGGTAAAAAAAAATCAGAGAATTAATCTGAACATCCAGACTGAATCCAGCATCAATGCTACACAAATTACATAACAGATGCAGAAAAAATGGTTCTATTTCAGCTGCTAAACTATAAAAGTCTAGAGAAAATTCAAAATAAATTAGACTCCTCCTCCTGCTGTCTGGACATCCGACCCTTCAGCTTTCATCAGTAAAGTCCAGACACACTGAACTAAACTAAACTAAACTGACCCGGGCAAAGTAGTAGCAGATGTGTCTCTATTTTCCTGGTTTTAGTCAGAACTCCAGCAGCAGCGTTCTGGATCAGCTGCAGCTGATCCCTTGATTTGTTAGTCAGTCCTAACAACCCAACAAGGTGAAGGTGATGATGAAGATGACGATGATTTTCTGTTGCAACTTCTGAAGCCAGCGGCCAATCAGAGCGGTCGTTGGCTCTGGGGTCAGTTGCATATCAGAGCTGAGGCAGAAGCTGCGTTCTCATGGGTCACATGACCTGACATGAAGCTCTCTGATTGGCTCAACTGAACTTTCAGAAACTAAGCAGGTAAAAACAAAGAGTTACAAGAAAGTGAAAGTTTTTCCTGCTGGATGATCTCTAGTTGAATGTCAGAGCGAAGCTGTTCCGCTGAAGATGCAGAATCACAAAAATATTGGTTCTGCGGATGAATTGACGAATTTTGACACAATTCTATTCCCATATAATTGGTTTATTTCTCATATTTTTGATGAAGGTCATTTTTCTTAAACAGTGCTGGATACTTTGGGTGTATTCTGGCTAAATGAGGGTTTTACTCCCTGCACATTCCCACATCCCAGTGATCTGTGGACACAGTGATAACAGAGTCAACATTCAGGAGGCTGAGCTGAGAACAGCTGCACTGTCAGCAATAATCACATATTATTCCAAAAAGCAGAGATAAATTCAACAAGCACCCATTTAAACGTCAAAGGATAACTTGACTCATTATGACTATTTCCCTGTTCGAACTCTCATGGATCCCAGTAACATCTGATCCATGTAGAACCAGTGAAACTGCAATGAATTCCCACCCAACCTGTCCGATCCCTTTGGTCCCGTCTTTGGATGGAAAGTCTCTCAGCTGTTACTCATCAGACATGAGACCAAGAATACATTTGTTGTCGTAGTATGCTGGTAGTTCCAGAAACTCAGCTGGTCTCTGCAGTGAATGGATTCAGTAACGCGTCTCTTCTTGCTTGTGAGCCGTCCAAAGGAACAGTTCACAAGGTGTTCGTCGTGAACACCCAGTCTGTGACCTCACAGACCCACTGACTGTCCCACAGATCTTCTTTCAAGAACCCCTTTAGCACCTAGCAGACGTTTACAATCTGTCTAAACTTGAAAGAGATGCTATGGAGAAATATGTAGAGAAATCCCCAGCTGCAGGGATAATCTGCTGTATTATAACCAATAAAAACAATTCCTCACACCCAGTGAAGCAGATCTAGCTCCTACTGTTTTTCCAGAAAATGAGATGAACAACTTTTGAGATACATGTGGGTCACTTGGGGTGCTTGTTAACAAATGCTCTTGCTGTTTTCCAGGACCTTGTTAATTATGTTCCGAGTCTGTAACATCTTCTCTTCATCCATCTAGACAAGATGCTCGTCTTTTTGAAAGATGTTGCAGAACATCAGGTACGTCTGAAAGGACCCAAATGCAGAAAAAAACTGTTCAACAGAGTATCTTCAGAAAATAGGAACAACTGAAAGGAGGAAGATCAGAGAGAAGATCATGCAACACAGGAACTGAACAGAAGGATTCACCAATGACAAACAAAAACGGCAGCTGAAACATTGAGGCAGGGTGGAAAATATCAAAACATAAAGCAAGACTAATGAACACAAAGGGAACTAGACTAAGACTCAAAGTAGCCAGAAACCCAAAAAAGAAGCAAAGATGTCATTGAGTCTGAAGGCAGAGACAAAGGCACTCTGAAGGTAGCAGAGGTCTGGAGGTCAAAGAGTTTTCAGGAGGCTGAGGCTTCGAGAACAGATGGTGAGCCTTGTTAGGAGTCTAGACGGGCCCTGGACCCGTGGAGGAGCCCAGCAGAGACACTGAGGGATCCTCAGCAGGGTTTTTTCAGGAAACACCAGTACTCCCTCACCGGAGAGCTGAGGAATGGAAATACAAGGCATCTGCGAAAAGCTCCAGAAAGGAGGTGGAGGAGTTGTGACCACAACATCTGCAGCAGGAGGAAAAGGAAGCAGGAGGCACTGAGACAGGCGGAGTTCATGCTGGGAGATGGAAAGTCCTCTGGAAGTTTGTCAGACCAACAAAAACTCAGATGGCTCCATTTCATCCGACAGCAATGGAGAAATCAGAACCTCAAGATCTGGGCTGAAGATCCTGTTGGATCCACCGTTTGGCAGAATCCCCAAGGAGAATGTTTGATTGGCTGATGATACTCTTTACTTTAATATAATTTAACGTAAGCTTTGAGCTCCAATTATTTGGTGGTATTTTATTCAGAACTTGGTGATGAAGTAACAGTTTGATTTGAATCCTAACTCAACCTCCAGCCTTCTGGTCCCATTCTGACCTTCGTGTTCCTGCCTCTTCAGGTGGAAAAATACCCACACCTGTCCAAACTCCCACTGTCTTCTGATAAGATGTCCCTGCTGTCCCGTCCAATCATGTCGCTCCACTGCTGTATAAAAGCAGCGGGTCCAAAGGGAGTGGACATGATCGAGCCATGGCCTTCCTGTGGATCCTCTCCTGCCTTGCCTTCGTCGGCGCCGCCTACGGTGAGACCGGCCTTCATCAGCAGAGTCGCTCAGGCGGTCTGCAGCGTAGGCGCTCTGCAGACCGCCTACGCTGCATGAAGTTAGAAAGACGTCCGGCTTCGGTCGAAGGGAGAGGAAAGACGTCGTTCTCCTGAGATGTCAGGAGTTTGTTTCTCATTGTTGTTGGTAATGATGTAATGATGATGTCATCAGGTTGCGGCTCACCTGCCATCACTCCCGTCATCACCGGTTACGCCCGTATTGTGAACGGTGAGGAGGCTGTGCCTCACTCCTGGCCCTGGCAGGTGTCTCTTCAGGTAAACTCCCACAAACAAAGATGCTTTATTCTGTTAACTTCAGGGATGCTCTCCTCCTTCTTAGGAACCATCTCCGATATAGAAATATTTTCTAACCGATAACCGTTGCTGGTAGCTCACCCTCCTGCAGATCACCAGTTAAACTCTATGGAGATGTGATCATGTCTGAACTTTGGAGGATGTGAAGCCAATATTAAAGGGATGGAGGCGACAAAAATGTTGCATTTTCCAACCTCAAGGAATAAAAGTTTATCTTTCTTAGACTACATGCTCCTAATGTTTAACCCTGCTTTGCGATTCTTCCATGCATCTTGGTGTGCTCTGCACCAGCCTGTCGCGTACTGATCACCGACCTCATGACATCAGCAGGTCCAGGTCTGACATTAGGTTGGAAGAGACGCCACACATGCAAACATGCTGCTGTCAGGAGAAATGCATTCATCGTCTGATTTTTACAGGACTGGAAAATACCAACCAGGCTGCTCTTTGCTGCCAAGCGTCGACCTTGACGTGCAGCCGTCGCCTCCTCATAGTTTATCCGCTGCGTGTCTGGGCTAACCTCCGACCTGTGCAGCCTCACGTCAGGCTGCAGAGTTCTTACAACTTGCACAGCTGTTAAAATGGGGCTGACCTCTGTTTCAGGATTACACTGGCTTCCACTTCTGCGGAGGCTCTCTCATCAACGAGAACTGGGTGGTGACGGCTGCTCACTGCAATGTCAGGTAAGCGTCACACACCTGAGGTCTGCTTTACCAAAGAAGAAGGGATCAAACTGTTGGTGTGTTGCAGGACTGGCCACCGCGTGGTCCTCGGAGAGCACGACCGCTCCTCCAACGCAGAGAGCATCCAGGTGATTTCTCCGAGCAAGGTAAGTGAGACCCTTCACATCACATCCTCTGACCTTTAACCTGCCACTCCTAACCTGTCACTTCCCACCAGGTGTTCAGACACCCCCAGTACAACAGCTACACCATCAATAACGACATCACCCTGATCAAGCTGTCCAGCCCCGCCCAGCTCAACATGCGGGTTTCCCCCGTGTGCCTGGCTGAGTCCTCCGATAACTTCCCTGGAGGCATGATGTGTGACCTCTGGCTGGGGTCTGACCCGCTACAACGGTAACAGCTGCTGACGCTCACAAAGCTCTGGCTCCCTGAGGTGCTTCACCAGTTTCTAACCAACACGAGTTAAATGGAGAGGACTCTAACCCTGCATCCAGCACGGGAGTCATGTGACCACATGTTGCTTTTTTTTCAACTGAATTGATTTAAATGTATTAGATTGTTCAGATCAGAACCTTTTTTGGTTCTTCTGTCAAATATCACCAAAGATAAAAACTAGGAAGAACAATCTGCTTACAAATGCTACAGGAAAAATTTCCAAGCACAAATTCTTAACATGTAAAACTAAAATAACACATTCAGCTATCTTGATTACCATTAAAGGGAGAAAGGAGGATAATCTCATCATCTGAGCACATATAACCATAACGGATGTTATTCTGCTGCACAGGAAGCTGTTCAAGAGAAAACAGGACAACCTTTAACATCCTGAGACTTTGCTGCTCTGCCAGCAGATGGAGCCCTTGTTCTTGTGTCACATGAACATTCTAGTAACTGTTGTGTGTGTTGCAGCCGCTAACACCCCCGCCCTGCTGCAGCAGGCCGCTCTGCCCCTCCTCACCAATGCTAACTGCAGCAGTTATTGGGGCAGCAAGATCACCAACCTGATGATCTGCGCCGGAGCGGCCGGAGCCTCCTCCTGCATGGTGGGAGTTTAGTTCTGACCCGGTTCTGTTCTTCCAGTTTGACCTCCCGGTTTTCATCAGCCTGCTGGGTTTCTGTCCTCAGGGTGACTCTGGAGGTCCTCTGGTCTGTGAGAAGAACGGAGCCTGGACTCTGGTGGGCATCGTGTCCTGGGGTAGCGGCACCTGCAACACCAGCACTCCAGCCGTCTACGCCCGTGTCACCGAGCTGCGCGCCTGGGTCGACCAAACCGTCGCTGCCAACTGAGCGTGCTCAGCGGTCAGCCTCCACTTCTACCCTGATCTTCAATAAAACATAGAAACTGACCAGACCTGCAGCCATGTCTTCTTCTCCTGCAGACCCTCATCTTGACTCACATAAGACTCGTTTTCTCCCAAACCGAGCAGCTCGTTGAAACATCTGACCCTTAGTTTTCCTATTCCTCTATGTACATAAAACTCCAAATTCTCATTTGTTTGTCGTTTTCTCGTCCACCAGTCTTTACTCGCAATGTTTGGATCAGACCTCAGATTTTTTTTTCTCTCCGAGTGTTAAATACTCAGGTCGTTATGGTGGGGGATTCAGAGGGTGTCAGCCCAGATGTAGCCTCTAAAGCCCTAACCATAAACTCAGCTTGTAACGGTCCACCAGGCCCCTCCACCCGATCCCTTCATTCTCGCTGTTCTTTACCCCACCCTCCTCTGACAGTAGCAGAGGACGACTAAACGTTTCCGGTATTCTCAGATCCAAAACTTGTCAGAACTATTACGGCCATAATCGCCCACTCCTGTGAGTTGTGAAGTTTTGCTGAAGAAAAACATCCAATACTCGGTGAGAAAACGTCCTGCAAACGTCGTTACGCATGAGGGCTCACGCGGCAAAGACGCACACATTACGCGTGGTTACACATGCAGCTGGTGGATTCATGTCAAAACAAAACCCAAAATGCCTGATATCCTTATGACAGGACACGTGTTGGCTTCGCATTGGTGGCTTTAGATTTAGTCTCTGAGTTGACCAGTCAGAAATATTCCAGGAAAAATACAGGCATGTCAAAACATCGCTCTCTGGATATTATTGGCTCAGAAAAAGCCATTTCATAACATTATTGGCAAAATGCAGCATCAATCAACAGGGAGCGTCATGGTGTGGTGTGGCAGTGGACCCAAACGCAGCAGGCAGTAGTCGTAGAAATAAATGGATGTTTAATGAAGAAAATCAACCAACAAAAAAATTTAAAAAAAATCAAGCTTCCTGGAAGAACGGGGAGGGAGACAAAGGTAGTAAACAGTCACATCCCTGACTGGAACAGAGGAGCTTCAATACTGGGACAACGGGCCTAACGAGACGAGATAACTGGTTGCAGGTGTGAATAATTGGCACAGGAGTTGCCTGAGGAGAAATACTGGAGAAAAGCAGAGGAAACAGCAGGGAGCTGAAAATACCTCTAATACTAAAGAAAACCTGATAAACTAGAAGACAAAAAAACAAAAATAAACTTAAACTGGAAGAAGGCTGATCTAACAATAAGAAGAACCAGGGGACGTAGAGCTAGGGCAACTAGAAGATCTGAACATAGAAATAACTTAACTAGAATCACAAAAGAAGGGTGGACAAAATGACTAACTAAACCTAAAGTGACAAAATGAGAAAACTAAAAACACTAAAGCTAGAGGAAGGGCTTAAGGAATAACTGAACTGGAACCACTAAAGAAGAAAAACCTAAACTCAACATGTAAGAATCACTGAACCTACGGAGATGAAAATAACTAGGAAATAAACATGACTAGAATCACTACAGGGAGACCGAAATAAGAAATAACTAGAAGGATTAAATAAAAATAAACTATGATCACTAAAGAAGCTGGACATGGACTCAGAATAACAGAACTTAAGAAACTAAAGAAGAAACACTATGAAGGTCTGAAAGAAAACAAGGCGATTCTAATAACTAACTAAAATATCATGATAAATAAGATCAAACCAAACCCAAAACCCCAGAGTCCTTAAATCTCACCCTGGACAAAACAATGGAGAGACAGCATGTGGGCGTTCTGGTGCAGGTTAAGTGTTCCCTTGGAATACTGCCACTGTTTTAGATGGAACTAATTTACCTTTATTACAAGGACATGTAAGATCTTTATTTAAGAAACCTTCTCCCAATCAAGGCTTAATAAATTACAAACCTTCCTTTGCTATCCAAAATGCTTGAGAAACAGATGCTAATCAGCTGTTTGAGCCTTTAAATAGTAATGAGTAACAAGTGGGAGACGAGATGTGTGTGTGTATATACACATGTAAATAAAATATCTGTGGTCTTCTCTCTCTCATCCTCTGAGCTCGGGTCCTCTACCAGAGGCCTGGGAGCTTGAGGGTTCTGTGCAGTATCTTGGTTCTTCCTAGGACTGCACATTTCTGGACTGAGATGTCTGATATTGTTCCTGGGATCTGTTGTAGCCACTGTTCCAGTTTGGGGGTGACTGCCCCGAGGGTCCCGATGACCACAGGCACCACTGTGGTCTTCACCTTCCAGGCCCTCTCCAGTTCCTCCCTTAGGCCCTGGTATTTCTCTAGTTTCTCATGCTCCTTTTTCCTGATGTTGCAGTCACTTGGTATTGCCACATCCACCACAACGGCTTTCCTCTGTTGTTTATCCATCACGACTATGTCTGGTTGGTTCGCCCTCACCATTTTGTCTGTCTGGATCTGGAAGTCCCACAGGATCTTAGCTCCATCATTCTCCACTACCTTCGGGGGTGTTTCCCACTTTGATCTTGGGGGTTCCAGTCCATATTCTACACAGATGTTTCTGTACACTATGCCTGCCACTTGGTTGTGTCGTTCCATGTCCTCGTTCCCTGCCAGTATGTTGCATCCTGCTGGTTGTGCCAGGAGGCCCCTGACACCTCCTGGCACAACCTACACCTTGGGTCTTGGGTCTTGTCTGGTAGATCTGGGCCTCAGTTGCTCTGGTGTTTATGCCCAGGATGAGGGCCTCTCTGCTGTCCTTGAATCCAGCTTTTTCCAGCCATTGATATCAGCCACTTTGGTTATTTGCCAGTGGTGCATCCCATGTAGGGGCTTGTCCTCCCATGATGGTACATCCAGCACCTCAGCTTCTGTTCCCCATTGTTTGAGACAGTTGGAGTCGAACACACTCTCCCATAGTGAACTTGCTGCTTGGTACATGATGGCGTCCAGGAATTCAACTTGTCAGAAATCTTTGCCAGAAACAAAATGCACCAATTACAATAAACTACGTCAACTTTGGTCCATGGATTTTTCTTTTTGATGCATGTTGGAAATAGTTTAATTATGCTAGTTTTAATGATGTCTAACTTTAGCGCATGCTGAAATATTAGATTGATTTTGAATCGGCATCAATTCAGGTTAGATTTAGATTCCTGATTTCATCAATTTATAACTTAATCAGTAGAACATTTTCGTCAATATAATGGGTTAGGTTTGATTAAAACTAGTCTAATCAGTAGTTTTTCATATTAGACCACATTCTTAGGAGTGTATAAATCATATGTTCATCTGGAAATATTTTTAGTTCATTATAACTAAGTAAGTAGAAAACTAATCAGAAAATATTGAGTGTAAAAGTTGTTTTGGTATTGAAACTGCTTATGTCTGTTTTCTAAGAGTTTGAAGATATTATATGAAACTTGTTAATCTTTATAATCAAATCTGCTGTTTGATGCCCTGGGTCAGAGGTCAGAGGTCAGCACAGCTCTGTGGGTTCAGGAACCAGCTTGAACCAGTTTGAGTAGAAAAACACAGATAGCTGATAAACTTTGGTCCCGTTAACTTGAGTAAAATATTTGTGTATGAAAGGAACATCTATTGTTGGTAAAGATCAGCTCTGGATTCGTCCCTCAGTAAAACCTGCCTGGTCTCTGGATGATAACAGCAACATTACAGCTGGTTGAGTCTAAACTACTTTAGACCATCAGACAGTAGAAACACCTGCAGATAAAAGTAATGGAGCTAAAACAGCCAATCAGATCACTGGATCTGTCTGAACTGTTCCAGTGTCTCTGAAGGCGTTTTTACATTTTAGTATTTTTCTAAGGTAATTCATTTCTTCTTTGTGGCTTTGGTTTCTGGTGACTATGATGAACTGTTGATGTGATTTTATGCATTTGATTGTTTGAATAAATTCTGGTTGATTGTGAAGTTAAACACTGACTGTTGTCTTTATGGTTTCACTTTTTAGTTCATTTTTTGTTGTAAAATAAGTAAATGAATCAATGCTTCTGGGTGATCTTAAAAAGATGTAATTCACTAGGATTATTTTAAAATTCAAGATCTACAGACGTGGAAAAAACACCTTAAATCCCTGAAAGTAAAGCTGTGTATGTTGTTTTTTTATCAAGCCGTTCATTGGTCAGTAAACAGCCCCAGCCAGTTTTGGTCAGACTGAAGCGGCGGCTACATCCTGTAGCTTCTTGCACAGAAATGTGAAAGAAATTAAATGTGTAAAAGTGTTGAGATGGTAAGGAAGGTCTAGGTTTACCAGTGTGTAGTTCCTTGCCTCTACGTTCACCTGTCCTGCCCAGCTTTCTGTTATTTCATCATTAAACCATCATTTACTCTTCATACCTGAGTCCACTGTCTCTACCTCACCATATCAGAAACCTCAACTCATGACAAGTTGTTGCTTTAGAGAGCACAGGCAGGGTTTATATATTAGGAACTGATTGGACATGATGCAATCTTATAACTAGTATGCTGGATGTGATCGTAATTGTTATCTTGAAGAAAAACCAATTGGAAAACAATTGGATCACAGCTTATCTGTGCATAAAATTCTCAGTTAAGTTGAATTAATACAGAAATCCAGCTCCTCCTTAACATTGCCGTGACACAAGAGCGTAGGTTTGGTCTAAGTTTTGGTGGGACCTTACAACTTACTGACCCCCCCCCCAGTGGCAACCTGGTTTGAATTCACACTAGTTTCACTTAATTTAAGACTAACACTTCAAATGCCATATTTACTGAGATAATTTCACAGTATATTACATATCTGAGAACTAACACCTCACCTGGAGCCCTGAAGCTCCAGCCACCTCTCCATCGATCTGCTGTCTGATTATCCTATGTGAAAAAATATTACATAATTAACAGACCTATTCTACCTCACATTCAGTGCTGACCTTACTAAACACCGGACTTTACAACAAATGCGTTGCGTGATAGATATCTAACTTATGGGTCCCCTCACTGTACTTACAACCGAGGTAGCGAAATAACTTCTAATGTCTGTCGTCCTTTTCTCTTTTGGTCTCGGAGACTCATAATAAATGTCAAACTCAGAAGGAGACACGTTCACTTTCAGCTCCATGGACCAAGCTTCCGTTCCGCGTGTGTCCAGCTGGCCGCCGCCTGTTGCAGCCAATCAAAGAACGTAGATCCACGTTCTGTGAGCCAATAGCGGGTCGTCATAGTTCATAACAGCGAATTTTAAAATGAATGCTACCACTGCGTAGTATATTGAAATATTAAACTAATCAATGTAGATTTTAGTTTATTTATTTTGTTTTTGTTAAAAAATACATAGGTTTTTTTTATTAATATGGCAAAAATTGGTCGGGACTATTTTACATCCCTTGAATATCGGTCGTGACCGTCCATACCCAAACCTACGCCCATGACGTGACACATAGATTTGAAAGGCACTAACATGTTATATTACTACAAAATTTGTGTCTCAGAGGAATTTTGATGTTAATTTTAGCTGCTCTGTCTAATTAATTATTTCTAATTTGAGTGTAAAATTAAAGATGAAACTGCTTTTTCAGAAATGCATTTGAAATCCTGACTTTTAGTTGTTTATGCTCATGACACATTTGGGCTCCCAGGTGCAATTATAAGCAGAAAAAATCAACATTTACAAGGAAAAGAGTCACTGGACAATATTTTGAACAACAGAAATGTTGTCAGAAATGGTTATCATGATTTGTTTTAAGTGGATGTACTTGAAGTTGGGTTGGATCTAAAACTTTCCTAAATTGTGTCAGTCTGGCAATTGTCTCTTATAACTGATGTGTTGAAGTTGAGATCGTTCATTCAAGTTGGGTTCATTGAAACTTTTTTGAGGTGTGCTGAAACATAAAATACATTGGATACATTTCATGGGTGATATGGAAATTTTAGAAGGATTTTGTTTTTAATTTTAAATTCTTGAGTTATGTTTGGGTTTGTTTTCTTTTAAAGTAAGAAAACACAGGGATAATACATAAATAAAAGACAACTGCTAAAACTTTGAATCTGAAGCATTTCATACTCTGTCTTGAATTCTAGACAGAGGATTTAGAAAACTTGTCAAACATCTGTAAATATTTTAGTTTTTGAGCAAATGATCTTATAAACAATAACATAGAGTCCAAATTGATTCCAAATTGATCATTTAATCATATCTTCAGGGGGAAAGAAGAAAGTCCAATTCCAGGCCAAATTATATGTAAAAAATGGGTTACCAAATGCAATAAAAGGAATTAGAATTAAAACTTTTTGGAAAAGTGTTTTAGAAACTAGAGAAACAAAATGATGATTTCACTCATCACCTACCCCCACCGTTAGATGATCCCTGTGAATCCCAAAGCGTTCCCAGGCTCTACGTATTGAGAAGTCTCATGAATTATTTATGCTCATTTTATTGTGATGATAGGTTTGTTTTCTTCTTTATAACTTTTACATTAGCTGTTACTGGGAGGTGATGGATAGAAAACCTCTAACTGCTACACATGCTGTACTGCGACCTGATTGGATGAATTTATTTTGACAAATACTGCAAAAAAGAGGACCAGTGACTACATAAATTAGATTTTGAGATCAAAATGTACTTTGTTGGTTTAACTTGAACATGAAAGTTCACCTTTAAGTCAACAAGAAAATTGTTTTGGTTTTAACTCAGAAATTAAAGTTCATGAAGTTTAACAAGAGACACGATGTCTAAACATTATTTATCTCTGCTGATACTAGTGATGGTGAGATGAAGCCTCATGAGGCATTGAACCACTTGAGCCAACTGGTTGGAGAAAGGGTTCATTTCTTGAAGCTTCATGTGCTCACGACACCACCTACTGGCCAGGTGTATAATCACAGCCAGCTGTATCTTAACGTGTGATGAATTGAATTTTTGTCTATTATGGTTCTTGGGAATGACTTCACAAAAGGTGAAGAAAAAAAAAGACAAAGAGAGAGAGAAAGAGATGTATAGAGATAGAGAGAAAAATATATATATAAATACAGAGAGAGAGGGAGACACAGAGAAAGGAAAAAAGAGAAAATCCTATCCTGTCCCACAGCTCTTAAAAATCCTAATATAAAAATTAAGAACTTTAAAACTAACTAACCAATCCTATTTATAATAGTGAGATTATTAGTAAAAAGCTCAAATTAAATAAATAACCCATTTATAAGTCCTGAAATAATAAAGTCTAAAATCATTAAATATTAATAGAAAAATAAATAAATAAAGGAGGAAGGGAAAAAATCATTTAGATCAATACCTTGTTTATTCCAGAGCAAATCTGCTTATGATGTGTGATGATGGTATTGGAGTTCAAGGTAACTCAAGTTAAATCAGGAGGTGAAAACTCACATATCCTTAATATTAAAATTAAAAATAGGATACAGGATAGGATTTTCTCTTTTTTCCTTTCTCTCTCTCTCTCCCTCTAATATATATTTCTCTCTATCTCTATATATCTCTTTCTCTCTCTTCTTCTGTCTGTATGTATCTATCTCTTTCTCTGTATATATCTATTTTTTATTTTTCTGTTTCTATCTCTAGATCTATATATCTTTCTCTCTCTTTGCCTGTCTTTTCTCTATATATATATATATATATATATATATATATATATATATATATATATATATATATATATATTTGTCTCTGAGTCTCTTTCTTTCTCTCTGTATCTGTTCCCCCCGGTTGTTGAATGGAGCCTGTGGTGTTTATAAACCCCGCGCCAAAATCTGAGCCACTTCCCGAAGCAGTCACGTGGTACAGCCGGGCAGCGAGGCTTCGGACGTCATCGTTTTCGGCTCCTCCCCTAAATGAAGCAAGCCTCGATACGCGCTTTACGGAAACGCCCCCTCCGTTACTGACACACGCCTCGAAGCCTCGGCTCATCACGTAACATCACTAGTGCTGAGTTTTAACTTCATGCTCCAAATTAAACTAAATTATTTCACGATATGCAATGATAGCTGCCCTCACATAGTTTAAAGAGCAAATTATCAAGTCAAAATAACTTTAACTTAATTTAAACTCCTGTTTCAAATTGCATTAATTTCATTTCTGACATGAGGAATTTTATTAAACATCACAAAAAATTCTGCAGAAACATTTGGTGTGACCAGAACAATTATCTTCAAACTTCAAAATAAACTTTTGCCTAATCAACACATAAGTCAGATCACAGCATACAAAAAGACACCTCTAAGCATTCTGGGAAATGGTTCCTACTGTGAGGATTTGAGTTTTCTGTTTGTATTGGTTTCTGTCAGTCGAGTCTCCGTTTTATCTTGCCTACCCTTGATTGATCCCAGCTGTGTCTGGTTCCCCTGGTTACGAGACTAAGATCAGGGTATTTAATGCCACCTGTCTCTTGTTCCTCGTCTTTTTCTATTGTCTCTGTATTGCCAGTTGCTACCAGTTGTGAGCTCCTAGCCTTCTGCTCACCTGGACTTTGTGCTTTAATCTTCATCAAATCATTTCATTCTACCAACCTGGGTCCACTGCCTCTACCTCACCACAAATCCTGACACCGAGTGATGGGCAAATGAAGCCTCTTGAAGTCTTTGCTTCATTACTCGATGCTTCATTCATCACTCACTAGTGACGTCTGCTGATGAAACTGTAACAGACTTGTCACTCAGTTGGATCATACTTCTGAAAATTAGTAGATACAATATTGTTACAAAGTTTTCATCAAACTCATGTTTAGTAAGAGGAGAATCAATGAAATCATATTTAATTGTCATGTTTTAATTATTAAAATGATTTGTAGCTAATCTAATCCTTGACCATCAGTGGTGGTGTTGGGTTCTCTTTTATGTCATGGACTTATTTGATAATGAAGATATGTGTTACTTCAGTGGATCAGGAATTGAGTGATTGTTGGGGCAGACTCTGTATACTTTGAGCTTGAAACTTTCTTCCTGAAAAACAGAATTGGTTTAAAATCATCTCTTCCTGGGACTTTAGTTCTGGTAGTTAATATTAAGTTACACATAGAGTTTGCCTCTTCCAATAGCAATAGTCTGCTTTTGATGTGTGATTCTGATGCATTTCCTGATCAAACAAAAGAAAATGTAGAAATTTTTGGTTTAATTGTTTTTATTTAGGAATAGGACTTTTTTCACCGTTTCAGCTTTTAGACGGTTTCTTCGTTGGCAGATGAAAAAACTCGTTCACACGGCACTGATGATGCAGGTTAACAGAGACCTTCAGTGCCATACAGCAGTGGTCCCCAACCACCGGTCCGTGGACCAATTGGTACCGGGCCGCGCAAGAAATAATGAAATATGTCCATTCTATGTATTGAGTCTGAATGAGCTTTTATTTTGAAAATCCTAAACCGGATGCTGTCGGTTACGTCTTGCGTGCCAACATGCAGCAGAATGAGTAAGAAACAACGGCATCAATCTCGATCGTCACAACACCCTCCAGTCCGCAGACAATTAACGAAGGGTTGACCGGTCCGTTGTACTCAAAAGGTTGGGGACCACTACCATACAGTACAAATGGGGATGTTTCTGTGGGCACATGTTTCTGTGTATGCCAATACTCCAATGGATCTCCATGTCTCCTTAGATTCATTTCAACAATGGCATCTGCTGTGGCATTGGAGCTACACATAAACCTTTCTAGTAGGAAGAACAAATGAATGAGTTCTGTGAAGCCTTCATCCTCCACCACTGAATCCTTTACAATCAGATTTACCATCTAGCACCTGCTTCCAGTAAAACTGACAGATATATGAAATGAATGAAATAATTTAAAACACATAAGACAGTGTCATACTCTGGCTTGTGTCTCCTGTGTTTGAAGTGTGATTATTTTCATGCATGGCCCTGTAATGCCTAATCATTGATGATGTCTTGTTGTAGACCAACACCCTGTCACACAGCAAACATTTCACCTGAAATAAAAGGATGTGGAAGTTAACACAAAGTTGCTATTAGTGATGCAAATGTAGTCAGATCTTGGGCAAACATTATACAAACCTTATTGTAATCTGTCATCTCAAAATACTCCCACATATGAGAGGTTTTTCTCCATTTCAACCACTGCTGATGAAATCTGCTCTGCTGCCAAACCACTTACTACAACCTACGAAACAACAAGGGTCATCACGCTTTTATTTTGAAAAATGATGCCAAAACAAAGCAATGAGTGGCAGATGTAACGCTAGGCCTCGTTTGTTGTTGCTTGCGTGATTTTCCTCAATATGACACAAGCTCCAGAGCCTGGCTTCAGATGGCCCATCATTACTTCTGCTTTTTTCTTTTTTCACTTTAAGTGCTAAACCAAAAACTCCCTTTATTCAACTCCTGGATTTTTTGACTATATTACTAAGTTAACTGTTGAGTTACAGCTGTAAGTTTTTCCTTCACTAACCCAAATTCAGGTTCAGAATCTAAATCTCCCAAAATTAATTTAACTTAAAAGTACAAAATAGTAGATTCCTCTAAATGCAGCTCCAATGTTTTACAGTATATGTGACATACTTTATACCGTTTTTTGTGCACAACCCTAGTCCACAAGCATTTTGGTAAATACATCAGAAAATTCTTAAGACTAAAACTGCATTTTATCCTAAATTGCTAAGAAATTGCTACCTCTAGGTTTGTCACTGGATTTTCCAAGAAGGATCAGTTCAACCGATTTCTCCTCCTGTGGATCCAACCTGCCTGCTCTTCCGTCCCCCATCCCCACGCCGCTCCATCAGCCCTCTGACTCTCTGCCTCCACCTTCCTCACACTCGTCTCAGGAATCACCATCAATCTTTCTCTTGGGGACCTTTTCCCTAACCTTCACCAGAACCTTTTCTAAAGTAAACTGTTTCATATTGCATCTCAGATCAACTAATTTCAGGCCACCAGTAGCCCTTCTCTCCTTCCAGGCGCCACTGACCGCATGACACTGACCCTCCCCAGAAACATCCAGAAGATCTGGCAATTATTCTTTTGAAAACAATAAAACCGGGCGTGCTGTGGTGGCGTGGGGGGGGGGGGGGTGGCGCGACCCACATTTGGAGGCCTTGGGTCCTTGACGCGACCGTTGCTGGTTAGATTCCCGGACCTGGTGACGTTTGCCGCATGTCTTCCCCCCTCTCACTCCCCCTTTCCTGTTGGCCTACTGTGGTGTAAGGGACTCTGGAGCCCACAAAGGACCCCCTGGTGGGGAGAAAAAAAAGAAATAAAACAATAAAACCTTATCCTTCACTTGGACCTGTTGATTCAGCATGTGGGTCAGAAGGTTAAATCCTAACATGTTACAACCAAACATATAAAACAATATTTGACATCAACTCCATTTTAGATATGGCTATTTTAAAACAAAGCGGTTAATCCAATGTTATGTTCAAGTTATTCTACTGAATTAATACAAACGTATCCAACTATTTTATTGTAAAAAGCTGATGATACACTTTAAAACATGTTTGTTGGACTTAAAAAATAATCATTCAAACTCCCTAGCTCAAAATAAAATGTTGAAAACTTCAAAACGTGTTAAATTCCTGACTTGATAAATTTGAGTTGCATTTCCTTACAAAACGGAGGATCGACAGAGATATGAGCCTTGGTGTTTCCTGATTATCTTCTTGGAGACGGATGAAGATTTATTCAGCTGTGGTTTCTGTTTCGGTGTCGCAGCATCGGCAATCTGCTGGTTGGCTGTGTATAATTGTAACGGATTATAACTAAAACTACTTTCAATCCATTTTGTTAAAATTCTTAGGTTTATAACTGTAATCTCAGAACCTTTCTTATCACTCAGCTTTGCAATAGTTTCTGTACAACATGAAGCAGTTAAAGGCTCTCCTCTGGACCAACTAGAACAGGTTCAAGGTTCCTTTTAGAAACTTATTTTATTTATGCCTTAAAAGGTTTTGCCCTGCAGTTTGATGGTTCCCCCTAACCTTTACCCTTTACCCTTTACCCTAACCCTACCCCTCTCCAGGGTGACTGACTCTGCTGGAGTTGAAGACACCAGCAAACCAAAACCTTTCATGGTTAATTTATTTCCCTGAAGATAATGATTTCTGTATGTTTAGTTGCCATAGGTATGTTTAACTTAAGTTTTATTTGAATGTTTCTTGTAACATTTGATCTATATTATTGTACTTATTTTTATCTGCCACCAACCCAAACCAGTAAATAATTTACAAGTTGTTCTTCTATGAAGGAATCATTCTTCCTACAGAAGATGCTTTAATATAATTTAACGTAAGCTTTGAGCTCCAATTATTTGGTGGTATTTTATTCAGAACTTGGTGATGAAGTAACAGTTTGATTTGAATCCTAACTCAACCTCCAGCCTTCTGGTCCCATTCTGACCTTCGTGTTCCTGCCTCTTCAGGTGGAAAAATACCCACACCTGTCCAAACTCCCACTGTCTTCTGATAAGATGTCCCTGCTGTCCCGTCCAATCATGTCGCTCCACTGCTGTATAAAAGCAGCGGGTCCAAAGGGAGTGGACATGATCGAGCCATGGCCTTCCTGTGGATCCTCTCCTGCCTTGCCTTCGTCGGCGCCGCCTACGGTGAGACCGGCCTTCATCAGCAGAGTCGCTCAGGCGGTCTGCAGCGTAGGCGCTCTGCAGACCGCCTACGCTGCATGAAGTTAGAAAGACGTCCGGCTTCGGTCGAAGGGAGAGGAAACACGTCGTTCTCCTGAGATGTCAGGAGTTTGTTTCTCATTGTTGTTGGTAATGATGTAATGATGATGTCATCAGGTTGCGGCTCACCTGCCATCACTCCCGTCATCACCGGTTACGCCCGTATTGTGAACGGTGAGGAGGCTGTGCCTCACTCCTGGCCCTGGCAGGTGTCACTTCAGGTAAACTCCCACAAACAAAGATGCTTTATTCTGTTAACTTCAGGGATGCTCTCCTCCTTCTTAGGAACCATCTCCGATATAGAAATATTTTCTAACCGATAACCGTTGCTGGTAGCTCACCCTCCTGCAGATCACCAGTTAAACTCTATGGAGATGTGATCATGTCTGAACTTTGGAGGATGTGAAGCCAATATTAAAGGGATGGAGGCGACAAAAATGTTGCATTTTCCAACCTCAAGGAATAAAAGTTTATCTTTCTTAGACTACATGCTCCTAATGTTTAACCCTGCTTTGCGATTCTTCCATGCATCTTGGTGTGCTCTGCACCAGCCTGTCGCGTACTGATCACCGACCTCATGACATCAGCAGGTCCAGGTCTGACATTAGGCTGGAAGAGACGCCACACATGCAAACATGCTGCTGTCAGGAGAAATGCATTCATCTGATTTTTACAGGACTGGAAAATACCAACCAGGCTGCTCTTTGCTGCCAAGCGTCGACCTTGACGTGCAGCCGTCGCCTCCTCATAGTTTATCCGCTGCGTGTCTGGGCTAACCTCCGACCTGTGCAGCCTCACGTCAGGCTGCAGAGTTCTTACAACTTGCACAGCTGTTAAAATGGGGCTGACCTCTGTTTCAGGATTACACTGGCTTCCACTTCTGCGGAGGCTCTCTCATCAACGAGAACTGGGTGGTGACGGCTGCTCACTGCAATGTCAGGTAAGCGTCACACACCTGAGGTCTGCTTTACCAAAGAAGAAGGGATCAAACTGTTGGTGTGTTGCAGGACCGGCCACCGCGTGGTCCTCGGAGAGCACGACCGCTCCTCCAACGCAGAGAGCATCCAGGTGATTTCTCCGAGCAAGGTAAGTGAGACCCTTCACATCACATCCTCTGACCTTTAACCTGCCACTCCTAACCTGTCACTTCCCACCAGGTGTTCAGACACCCCCAGTACAACAGCTACACCATCAATAACGACATCACCCTGATCAAGCTGTCCAGCCCCGCCCAGCTCAACATGCGGGTTTCCCCCGTGTGCCTGGCTGAGTCCTCCGATAACTTCCCTGGAGGCATGATGTGTGTGACCTCTGGCTGGGGTCTGACCCGCTACAACGGTAACAGCTGCTGACGCTCACAAAGCTCTGGCTCCCTGAGGTGCTTCACCAGTTTCTAACCAACACGAGTTAAATGGAGAGGACTCTAACCCTGCATCCAGCACGGGAGTCATGTGACCACATGTTGCTTTTTTTTCAACTGAATTGATTTAAATGTATTAGATTGTTCAGATCAGAACCTTTTTTGGTTCTTCTGTCAAATATCACCAAAGATAAAAACTAGGAAGAACAATCTGCTTACAAATGCTACAGGAAAAATTTCCAAGCACAAATTCTTAACATGTAAAACTAAAATAACACATTCAGCTATCTTGATTACCATTAAAGGGAGAAAGGAGGATAATCTCATCATCTGAGCACATATAACCATAACGGATGTTATTCTGCTGCACAGGAAGCTGTTCAAGAGAAAACAGGACAACCTTTAACATCCTGAGACTTTGCTGCTCTGCCAGCAGATGGAGCCCTTGTTCTTGTGTCACATGAACATTCTAGTAACTGTTGTGTGTGTTGCAGCCGCTAACACCCCCGCCCTGCTGCAGCAGGCCGCTCTGCCCCTCCTCACCAATGCTAACTGCAGCAGTTATTGGGGCAGCAAGATCACCAACCTGATGATCTGCGCCGGAGCGGCCGGAGCCTCCTCCTGCATGGTGGGAGTTTAGTTCTGACCCGGTTCTGTTCTTCCAGTTTGACCTCCCGGTTTTCATCAGCCTGCTGGGTTTCCTTCCTCAGGGTGACTCTGGAGGTCCTCTGGTCTGTGAGAAGAACGGAGCCTGGACTCTGGTGGGCATCGTGTCCTGGGGTAGCAGCACCTGCAACACCAGCACTCCAGGCGTCTACGCCCGTGTCACCGAGCTGCGCGCCTGGGTCGACCAAACCGTCGCTGCCAACTGAGCGTGCTCAGCGGTCAGCCTCCACTTCTACCCTGATCTTCAATAAAACATAGAAACTGACCAGACCTGCAGCCATGTCTTCTTCTCCTGCAGACCCTCATCTTCATCTCTCATTGAGTTCATGTGAAACCAATCAGTCATAATAAATAAAGCTAAATTCAAACACATTTACCTCCAAACAGAAGATATTACAGCATTTCTTCTTAAAGAAACATTCAACCAATAAGATATTAAGACATATTATTCACGTTAATGTAGCAACTCTTTCCATTCTATGTAAGAAAACTAAAATGGAGGGTGCTTGGGTTCGACATCAGTCCGTTACTCCAATCGGTGTGCGGCACCAATGACCTTATAACAAATATGACCCAGAGAAACGTTTGAATTTTATGCAAAATGATTCAGCCTAACTTTATTAAACTAAAATGACAGAAAAACTATTTAGTCACCACCATAACTTTATAATTGAAAGGCCCTTCAATAAGATATTGAATATTAATGGCCACCCTTTTTCCTCAGAACTAGGACAAAACAAGTACAGTGTCTTCTCTTTCAGACTTATAAAAATTAAGTCTATCTTGTGTGCAAATGTGCAAATGTATCTATTTTTTTACGTGCAAGGTGGATCATTGCATGTTGATATTTCTGGCTGCAGTGAGGTGGGGCCAGTGTTCCCCACTCAGTGATCACAGGTTCTTCATCGTCCTCATCTCCACTTTCACTACCGCTACCATTGGCCAGTAAAGGATAAAAACTTTTCTACTCCATTGTGAGGATGTGGATTTTCTATATATTTTGGTCGGCTGGGGTGAGGATCAGTGCCTCCAAATCTGAGGCCATGGTCTTGAACCGGACAAGGGTAGAGTGCCTTCTCCGGGTCAGGGGGGGTGTCCTGCCCCAAGTGGAGGAGTTCAAGTATCTTGGGATCTTGTTCACGAATGGGGAAGAAGGGAGCAGGAGATCGACAGGCGGATTGACGCAGCGTCTGCCGTCAAGCGGGCGCTGTACCGGTCCGTTGTGGTGAAGAGAGAGCTGAGCCAAAAAGCGAAGCTCTCGATTTACCGGTCGATCTACGTTCCCACCCTCATCTATGGTCATGAGCTTTGGGTCATGACCGAAAGAACGAGATCACGGATACAAGCGGCCGAAATGGGTTTTCTCTGTAGGGTGGCTGGGCTCTCCCTTAGAGAGAGAAGCTCAGTCATCCAGGAGGGACTCAGAGTAGAGCTGCTGCTCCTTCACATCGAGAGGGTCCAGTTGAGGAGCATCTGGTCAGGATGCCTCCTGGACGCCTCCCTGGTGAGGAGTTCATGTCCCACCAGGAGGAGGGGAAACCCAGGACACTCTGGAGGGACGATGTCTCTCTGCTGGCCTGGGAACGCCTTGAGATTCCTGGGAACGCCTTGGGATTCCTGGGAACGCCTTGGGATTCCTGGGAACGCCTTGGGATTCCTGGAGGAGCTGGAAGAAGAGACTGGAGAGGGAAGACTGGGCCTCCCTTCTGAAGCTGCTGACCCCACGACCCGACCAGGATAAGAGGAAGAAGATGGATGGATGGATGGATGGATGGATAACTGTTATGACACATTTATGACAGATGATGATTCTTGGTTTATGTCAGGTTATCATAATAAAGACATTTTAAATAATGTAAATTTTGCTTTAAAAGTTTCATGATTTACTGAAGATTCATGTCAGTCTTTGTGTTTTCTAATATCCTCATTTTTATTTCTGTTCAACTGGAGAAAGTTTTGGTAGGTAACTTGAGGCAAACATAGATGCAGGTTCACTTAAATGTTCTGGTTCTGCTCTGCATCAGAACCAGAACCAAACATGGGGAAGTAGCATTCAGCTTCTATGCACCACATATCTGGAACAAACTTCTAGAAAACTGAAAAACAGCCAAAACACCGAGATCCTTTATGTGTTTGGAATGTCAACCCCCCACCAGACATTAATAAAATTCATTCATTCATTCATTCATTCATTCATTCATTCATTCATTCATTAGTACCAACATTTTGTCATAATTTCATGTCAACAGAAATCCATAATTAGACTGAACAAAAACATTTTCTGTAAATTCTTCGTATAAATTTAAATTAATTTTTTGTTTTGTTTTGTGTTTAGTGAGTTTGGACTCAAGATGTCGACAAGAAGCAGAAAATTAATGATGAAAATGTGGCAGATGATCAAACATTAACTCTTTATTACAAACCGGAGCAAACTGCATATGTGGTTCTGGTGGGTTTCTGGTTCTGGTGGGTCTGGTTCTGGTGGGTCTCTGGTTCTGGTGGGTCTCTGGTTCTGGTGGGTTTCTGGTTCTGGTGGGTCTCTGGTTCTGGTGGGTCTCTGGTTCTGGTGGGTCTCTGGTTCTGGTGGGTTTCTGGTTCTGGTGGGTTTCTGGTTCTGGTGGGTCTCTGGTTCTGGTGGGTCTCTGGTTCTGGTGGGTCTCTGGTTCTGGTGGGTCTGGTTCAGGTGGGTCTCTGGTTCTGGTGGGTTTCTGGTTCTGGTGGGTCTCTGGTTCTGGTGGGTTTCCAGTTCTGGTGGGTCTGGTTCAGGTGGGTCTCTGGTTCTGGTGGGTCTCTGGTTCTGGTGGGTCTCTGGTTCTGGTGGGTCTGGTTCTGGTGGGTTTCTGGTTCTGGTGGGTCTCTGGTTCAGGTGGGTCTCTGGTTCTGGTGGGTTTCTGGTTCTGGTGGGTTTCCAGTTCTGGTGGGTCTCTGGTTCTGGTGGGTCTCTGGTTCAGGTGGGTCTCTGTGGGCAGGTGTGGCCCACCGGGCGGCAGTAGCAGATGGCGTTGTAGAAGCGGCAGTAGCAGGTGTCACAGGGGTCGCAGCAGGGTAGCGAGTAACCCAGACAGAACTGCTGGTGAGGGATGCAGCGGCGAGGGGAACGCACGGCTCTGCCTTGCAGCTGCAGCGCAGACAAGTCCTGCAGGACAAGGGAAACACCCATAGTTGGGTCAACTGGGTGCAAAATTACAAATAGCTGCAGACCTGCTGTAGAGGACAGTCCTGCACCTCATTGTTGGAGCCCGCCTCCATCAGCAAGCGGTCTTCCTCTGAGTCCACAGGAAGGAGGCTGCCATCTTGAAGAGGGCTGGGAGCGTGGCCTCTATCTACAGACACAGAAAGGAGAAAACACCCCATCTGATTAGATGTTTTCTACACCAATCTGCTCTACAAAGCTCCAGGTTGAAACTGGAACCATGAACATCAGTAATTTTGGGGGCAGGGGGATTAGAGCTCTCTGATTGGACATCTGTCACTGACCAATGTCAGCCAGGTAGGCGGCGTCGGGGCGGACGGCGACCGCTGGGCCGTCGTCCAGCCGGACTCCTCCGTGGACCAGGGAGCCGGCTGGCCGCAGCAGACCGGAGGAGGCGCAGCAGAGCAGCAGCAAGCCGAACATCCTGCTGCCGTCACCAAACACAAGAAGAAGAAAAACTGCACTACAACTCCCACAATCCTCGGCTGCTCCAACAAGAGCTTCTGAAAGGAGGAAACAGGAGAAAGGTTCTGGAGCCAAACTGGAAACTTTAAATCTTTTGTTTCAACAAAGATGAAAAATGAAACCTTCCGACTTACATCAATAATCTTTTGATCAGCAGCTTTTCAGTCATGATCAGACGATGGTTATAGGTAATAATATAGTTTTTATTTGTAAAATTATGGAAAGAAGGACTTAAAACTTATTACATTTATTCATCATTTGCCTAGTTTAATAATAAAATAAAAGGCAATACTTCTCCTGTTATAGTAGAAAATTTGTTCATTTATACAACAATATTTTCCCTTTTTATGATTACTATAATTTTTTTTTCACAGATTAAAAAGATTTTAATTATTGTATTTTTCTTTATTTCAATCGCACAGCAGATTCATCAGTTTATTCTATTTTACTTTTCTCTGTTTTTGCAGATAAATTTTGCTTTATTCTGATGGATATTTCTACATTATTATTATTATTAATATTATTATTATTAATATTATTATTATTGTTATTATTATTATTATTGTTATTATTATTATTATTATTATTATTATTATTATTATTATTATTATTATTATTGTTATTGTTATTATTGGATTACTAAAATGATCACTGTGGAGAATCAATAAATTCTTTATCTTAAATACCAGCAAGAATAGTAATTTGGAAAAAATATAATTGAAGCAACATTTTCTTTCAGTTTTTGACCTGATCATCATCATCATCTTCATCATCATCATCATCATCATCATCATCATCATCATCATCATCATCATCATAACTCAGTGGATCCCAACAGAAAAGAGAAAGACAAACTCACCTTCTGGCTGAGGCGGCCGTTGCGTTTCTGTCTCTGGAGGAGCTGAAGGTGATTTAAAGCCAATCAACAGGAAGAGGTCACATGACCAGCAGGGGGCGTCGCCCTTTGAATCGTCACAAAGTGTTAAACATTCCTGACACAAGTTGAGATGATTTCTTCAGCTGTATAAAAAGCCTTCCGTTATTCTTCTCAGTTGGCTAAATGAGAGGAATTTTACTAGGACTTCAGCAACAGAACTGGTCCAGCAGAGGAACGGGTCCAGGCTCGGTTCTGTCTGGCTTGAAGAGTCAGAACCAGATGTGCTGAGGTGAGACCAGAGCTGCTTCGTGCTTTGATGGAAACTAAAATAAACCAATCAGAAGATTATAACAAGAAAGCCACAAGAAATAAAGTGCTTAATGTCAACATGAGCAGCAACCCAACATCTACCCAAACCCCCAAACACTGAAACCCCCAAATCCCCAAATCATGAGGGTCTTCCTTGTCAGGAAATTGTGGTTAGCTTTCATTGTTAGCTTTTATGGCAGGGTGCTCAACAAGTCGATCACGATGATCCGTCGATCACAGAAGGTTTTGAGTCGATCTTGGCAGTAACGCCACCAAGAGGCTGAAACCAGCAGGTCTTCTTCTGATGCGATTATCAAAAATATTCACTAAGATGCAAAATGTTTGTAATGTTATTAAAGAATTGAAAAAATCAACAAAACTTGTTCAAGTGAATGACCCAACAAAAATAATAATATCATTATTGTTTCAACAAGATGTCGCACAATTCTGTGCTTTTCGGTTCCATAAAAAATGGCGGCTCAAAGACCGAGTGACTAGCAGAGCAGGAGTTGGAGGGAAAATATCCTGACATCAGAAGATGTGCTTTTAACTTAGCGCTGCTCTTTCAGTCTGAAATTTCTTATCTTGAGGTCATCAAACCAAAGTTGAGATCTACCAGAACTGATTGATACCTGCTGGCCTCAGATTTCCAACCAGTTCCAGACTGTGAGAAACCAGTAACCTGTTCCCAGTGTCAGAATCTCACTGAGGAAGAAACTGCATCAGGTTTGCAATCACTTTAATTTTTCTGCTATAACTGATGGATATTTGCATATAAAATAAGTCAATAGAGTTTCATTTACTATTTTTATGTCTTTGTGTCATGAGGTAGATCTCAGCCGGCTGGTGACAGAAAAAGTAGATCTTGGTCTCAAAATGTTTGGGCTCCCCTGTTTTATGGTTGTAGGTTCGATTCCAGCTTCCTCCTGCCACATGTCGATGTACCTCTGGGCAAGGTACTTAACCCCAAATTGTGTATCGGTGTATGAATGGGTATGTGTTTGTGAGGGTGAATGTGACTCTAGTGTAAAGCGATTTGAGTGGTCAAAATGTCTGGAAAAGTTCAGTCCGTTTATCATTTTACCATTCATGGTTAGCCTTCACAATTAGCTTTCAATGTTAGCTTTCACAGTTAGCTTTAATGGTTAGCTTTCACTGTTAGCTTTCACAGTTAGCTTTAATGGTTAGCTTTCACTGTTAGCTTTCACAGTTAGCTTTCACTGTTAGCTTTCACAGTTAGCTTTTAATGGTTAGCTTTCACTGTTAGCTTTCATATGAGCGTTCATGGTTGGTGTTCACAACTTTCATTGTTAGCTTTTAAATTGAATAATGAGATGTGTCTGCATAAATGTACAGGAATTATTTTACATTTCTGTATATTTCTGACACAGACAGACAGACAGACGGATGAATGCATTTTGAAATCAAATCAAGTTATTTTTAACAATCTGCTGTTCATGCTAGAATCACTTAACAAAACTAAAAAGATTTCCAGACATGAAGACAGTCAAGAACAGGTAGAAACGCTGAAAGAGAAGTCGGATGAATTATGAAAACATAAAACGTCACAGCAGCAAACTAGAAGGAGCTGAAATGAACGACATTCCAGTTCTCATGAATCAGCTCTAACCAGCTTGTGTCAGATTTAAAGATACTCAGGGTTTCAGCTGTTTTGCAGTTTTCTGAAAGTTTCTTCTAGACTTGTGCTGCATAGAAGTTGGGAAGATCTGGGAGATCTGAAAGGAAATAATAATAATAAGAAAAACGGTTTGACAAGCAGAACAAAATATAGTTGATGGGACTCAAACTGACCGCAAAGCAAAAACCAAAATGTCAGTTTTCAATTCAAAATTCGGTTGGGACTCTTCAGAACCAGCCGGATGGTCCAGATTCTGGATTCTGGATAATCTGGGCTGTTTTAGGGGTAAATGGCTTCAGCTGTTTGGTAATAATGCCAATAAATATCAATAATAATAAATGGCTGCCAGTCAGTGAGATCATTAAAAACCATTTAGAAAATGTTGATGAGAACAGATGAAGGGATGAGTTCTGGTCCAGAGTTCTAGAGTTCTGATCCAGTTCATATCAGCCAAATCTAGAACTGGTGAAGCTGCTGCTTGAGTTTTGCTTTTCCATGTGATGCAGCTGATGAAATCTGGCTTTACTTTCTTCTCTGACCGAAAAGAACCCAGGATTTGTATCCAGTCCAGCTTCTAAACCCAGGAATCGGTTCATGTCAGTTTGGACCAGAACGCGGTTCTTGTTTCTCATCTGCTCTGTTTCTGGGTGAAAACATGTGGGGATGTGAATGTGCTTCATTGTGAGGAGTCACATCTCGTCCTGTCAGCTGATCTGGTGTTGTGAGGACGGCGGTTCGGACTGAGCGCGCTCATTAGAGCCAGTAATCTCTCTCTCTGTTGCTGTGATTGGAGAACATTAGCTTGGCTGCTCCCTCCATTACTGCCAATCTGCTGCTTCCTGCAGCTCATTAGTTGCTATCTGCAAACATGGCGCCGATTCTCTGAAGAGTGACATGTGATGACATCACAGCTGCACTCAGAACAGATGAGGCGAGACGCTGGAGCTGCAGGCAGCGCAGGTTTAATCAGACCGCTGATTGATTATGGAAACCAGCTTAATGCACATGTTTACTTGGTTCACTTCCTGTTAGAAGTGGCTGGACTGTCGCCATAGTAACAGGAAGAGGTCAGCGGGCCAAAAGTCATAAACCTGATAAAAAAATAAATAATAATAAAGTCTGGAACGGCTGAATGAGAAAAGCTGTTCTCTCCAGAAACAATATGGCCGCCACACTGAAGTTAGCAGAGACGAGACTTCTGGGACAGTGTCCTCTGGAGAGACCAGACCAGACAGAAGACCTTGGACCAAGATGGATGAAACCAGAAACAGCACAGTGGTGGAGGTATTATGATCTGGGGTGGTTTTGCAGGCTTCCCTGAGTGGAGCAGGATCTGCTCTGGGAGCCAAAGTGTCTTTAGTTACCGAGGAGTTTCACGGTTCCCTCCAGCTCCACTGAGGCCCGAAGGCATGATGCTGCCACTGCCAGGCTCTGCGGCGAGCTTGGTGTTTTACAGGATCTTCAGAGTTTCACACATTTTCAGTTATTTTCAAAGCACTTGGACCAGTGCTTTTAACACCATCCAACCATCCAGATTGAGTGACAAGCTCCTGCAGATGGGGGTGGATGCTCACCTGGTATCCTGGATTGCAGACTATCTGACGGAGCGGCCACAGTGTGTCAGACTGAAGGACTGTCTTTCTGACACTGTTATCAGCAGCACAGGAGCACCACAGGGAACAGTGTTTTCCCCTGTCCTGTTCACCCTGTACACATCTGACCTCTGCTACAACACAGAGTCATGCCACATGCAGAAGTTCTCAGATGACACTGCAATTGTGGGGTGTGTCAGGGATGGGAAGGAGGAGGAATACAGGAACCTGGTGGAGGACTTTGTGCAATGGTGCAGACTCAACTACCTGCAACTCAACACAACCAATACCAAGGAGATGGTGGTGGACTTCAGGAGATCCAAGTCTGCCCTGTTGCCAGTCACCATCGAGGGGGTCAAGGTGGAGGTGGTGAAAACTTACAAGTACCTGGGAGTACATCTGGACAATAAACTGGATTGGTCAGGTAATATTGATGCACTCTACAAGAAGGGGCAGAGCAGGCAGTACTTCCTGAGGAGGCTGAGGTCCTTCAATGTCTGCAGCAAGCTCCTCTGGATGGTCTACCAGTCTGTCGTTGCCAGCGTCCTCTTCTATGCTGTGACATGCTGGGGAGGAAGCATTAAGAAGAGGGATGCTGGACGACTAGACAGGCTGGTAAGGAAAGCCGGCTCTGTAGTGGGGTCTGAACTGGACTGCATTATGTCAATATCAGATAAAAGGACCCTGAATAAGTTACTCAACATCATGGACAACGACTGTCATCCACTCCACAGTACCATCATGCAGCAGAAGAGTCTGATCAGCTGGAGACTTTGTACCAAGGGCCATATTACTGTACAATGCTTCACTGAAGGGCAGGGGAGAAGTGGACTTCTCTGCTTAGTCCATCGACACAGCAGACTTCACCTCCACACTCCTTATAGTATCATACAGACTGATGGACTCTGACTGACTCTGTCGGCTACATTAGAAGTCAACATGCACTCCTCCATTCTGGCAACTGCTTTAAATTTAAATTTAGCTCTTAGGATTTTAGTGTTTTTTAGTATTTTTAGCTCTTAGTAATGTTGATCTGATAATTGTGTTAATTTAGTAATCTTGTATTTTTGTAATATATTGTGTGAACTGTAGTGTATGTTGTGTGTAATGTCTTAAGCTGCTGGGACCTTGAATTTCCCCTTGGGGATTAATAAAGTATTCATCATCATCATCATCATCATCAAACGGACCAAATAAAAATGCCGTAAAAAGGTGAAAACTTCATAACGTTTTTGTTTGTTGATCATGCTATTACAATATGAATATTATATTGTGGCAACATGAAAGTTTTTGTTAGCGTATGATAAATATGTCAATGATATTATATTCATTGAAAAATTAAAGTTTCTCCATTGTGACGGCAGAGTATTTTTGGCAGCTCCAGGCTTCCGTAGTACAGTGGAGTGCAGATTGAAATGAATCGTTTCTATTTATGAGTTAATAACATGTGAGAAACATGGCGGACATCCTCCCAGTATCTCCTGACTCACCGTCACCTGACTGACCAGCCTCTCTCTCTACAGACACACACACCTGCAGACAGCGCCTGTAGATCCCAGATTGAGTCGATCTTCGCAGCCCGGAAGTCAGGTGCAGGCAGCCCGCGACCCTCGGCGGGTCCGTCAGCAGTTTCCAGCCATGGTGTTCGAGTCTCTGGTCAGCGACCTCCTGAACAGGTTCATCGGGGACTACGTGGAGAACCTGGACAAGTCTCAGTTGAAGATCGGGATCTGGGGAGGTGAGTCCTGCTAGCTCACAGCTAACAGAGAAACACGTTAACATTAGTATTCACTGCATGCATTCGCCATGGTATTAATAACACAGGCAGATGGTTGTTTGTTGTACTATGATCCAGCCTTTAATTCGGCTTTAATTTAAAACACAGATCCTCGTATTTCTGCTGGAATCTAAACTTTATTGAGCAGATCGCCTGTTAATCCCGGAAACGACAGCGACTCTACCACTATGCGTGAACGGATTGTTGATCATATTTACTGACAGCAACTCAAATGTACCCCGAATTAAAGTTTGATCAACAAAGACCAACCTGGACCCGAACAGAACCGGGTTTTCAGGTGTAACTTCCGGTAAGAACTGGGTTTCATTAAATCCGCTGTTATTGGACAGAAGTCTGGACTGAAAACCTGCCTCCACTGAGCTTCATGGAGTTTAAAGGATCAGCTGGGAAACAAAAACTAGTGACCCCCACCAACTTCATGCACCTGTACAGGTGGACCGACTGATCCCGGATCAGATCTGGGTGGAGCACGTTCATGTTACAGTCTGCAACGGGTCATAGTGCAGCTTATCGGCACACGCACACCACACACACTTTATTATGTTAATTTGTCCAATTTAATGCTGATAAAAATAACTGATGATTACCCCCTCAGCGTGTGTGTGTGTGTGTGTGGGGGGCGGGGGGGGGTGCCTTCCTCTGAAGTGTTTGTTTTCCCTCTGGGATTAATAATGTTCATTCGTTCATCCATTCATTCATTCATTATGAAGTCCTGGCTGAGGGTCCAAAGGTCTGTAAATGGGGCTGACCCAGCTGGAGGTGGCACTGTGCTGGTTTCTGCCTGACTGGACCCACATCATTACCCTCCACCACTGTGCTTTACAGCTGGTTTGAGGTCTTCAGACATGGTGCTGGGCTTCATTACCAAATAAGGCCTTTAACCTTTAACCTGCTAAAGAAGGCTTTTACAGTCTGAGGTGGAGCTCTGGGGTTACTGCTCATTTCTCAGAGCTTCATGCTCTGACCTTTGACCTCTGAATCTGCTGGGACTTCTAGGAAGTTTTCCTCTCTGGAAGATAATAGACTCCAGATGGTCTGGAGATGACCTTTGACCTTCCTCAGGTTCAAGGGCAGCAACAGTTACTGTTCTGAGGTCACTGCTGACGTTTTCCCACCCTGGCATTGTAGACGCTGCAGTTGCTGCTGGTCTTCAGTTGCTGCTGGTCTTCAGTTGCTGCTGGTCTTCAGTTGCTGCCGGTCTTCAGTTGCTGCCGGTCTTCAGTTGCTGATGCTTGTTGTTGAGACCAGAACCTGGCTGATTCCGTTCTCTGTGTTTCTGCAGGAAATGTAGTTCTGGAGAACCTGAGGGTGAAGGAAAACGCTCTGGTAAGTCTTCTGGTCCTGCTTCCTGGAGGCTGCTTTTATTTTGAAAAGCAGCATCTTTGTGTTGCTGCTTGCCTTACGCAAACTGATGATGGGCCATCATCATCATCATCCCTGCAGCTGGCAGCAGGTCACATGAGCTGGTGGCGTCTCAGAGCGGGAGTCCTCATGGGGCGCCCCTTCAGGCCCAGACTCTGACTGACTTTGTTTATGTTTCAGAGCGAGTTTGATGTTCCCTTCAAAGTAAAAGCTGGACAGATTGGTGAGTATTGAACCTAATTTATGTTTCTCTGTTTTAATATTTTTAGATTGAAGGGCAAAGTTAACTTCCTGTTTCCTTCATCATGCTGGACTGTTGGCTAAAGAGATATTCTGATGCATTTAGCAACTCCTTAAATGGTTAAACAGCTGGATTCTTTAAATCCATTATTTCTAATAAATGGATCAATTCTGCAACTTTTGTTCATTTTAGAAACTATTCCACCTTCCTGGTTGCTTCATTTTGTTCATGTTGTGGAACAGCTCTTGAGTCCACAGCTTGAACCCTAACCCACAACGCCAACTCACAGCTTCAGGCATTTTCAGGTGTAACAGGGTTACAACATGACATAGAAGGGTTACAAAGGCTCCTCCAGGTTTCTCCAGACTCCGTCAGCTCAGAGTTACTGAAATGTTTCATGGCGTGTTGCAGCTGCGCTGCTCAGTTCTCCATCAGGTTCTGATGAGAACCTGGATTCTGCTGCAATCTCGGCTAACTCTCCATCTTGTCTGGTTCAGGCAAGCTGACATTGAAGATCCCCTGGAAGAACCTGTACGGCGACGCGGTGGTGGCCACGCTGGACGGTCTCTACCTGCTGGTCGTTCCTGGAGCCAGTAAGTCTCGTCAGAACAGAAACCGTCCGCTGGATGCTTCTGATCCGAGTTCAGCTCTCCCCAAGCCACAAACACATCAGAATAAAACATCTGTTCAGACGGCCGACAGCGTGCTGAACATGATGGTGTGTGTGTGTGTGTGTGTGTGTGTGTGTGTGTGTTCTAGCTCAGTCTCAGCTGAAAACGTTTCCTTATAACGGTAAGCTACTGACGGTGGGATGTGGCGGTCGACCTCTTTAAGGAAACACACCTGGCTTTGAAATAAAGGCTGAGAGGCTTTTATTTTGAAGCTTCAGATCCTGTTCATCAGGTTGTGTTTTGGGTTTCCTGTTCTGTGGACCTCAGGGCTGGAAGTCTTGTCTTCAGCAGGTTTCTGTTCATAAAACTGAAGAAATCTGTTTTGGATTTTGAGCAGACAGGAAATGATTTTAGAACAGCAACTTGATGAATTTAAATGAACCACAGAAAAGCAAGCGCTCGTCAGATGGACCGGTCCAGACCTGGTACCGGTACCAGTGTCTGGTTCAGGGCTGATCACATATTGCAAAGGACTGTAGGGAGTGCAATGATTTTTAAAAAATATATATTTTAAGAGTTCTGAATTCATTTTTGTTGTTCTGATCCAACATTTTTCCAGTAGGAGAATCTGCTGATGTTCCTCTAAACGCTGAAAGTCACACAGAGGAAGAAACCCATGAGACAGAGATGGAGGAAGAAATCAGCCAGATATCACACCTGATATTGTCATCACAACATTTCTTAACGTTCCATAGATTCACCAATACGGTGCAGCCCGAATAACGTCTCATTTCATTTCTAACCCAAACTGCTAATGACCTGTAGAAGAGCAGCCTCTCCTCAGATGGACCGCTCTGGACTCGGTACCGGACCCTGGACTCCATTCTGCTGCTGGCTGATCTGGGAGCAGCTGGGTCTGGACTCTGGGTTGAACTGGTTTTCTTCAGAACCAGTACACCAGAGGTCCATAAGCTGGTTCACGTTACATATAAAGTGAAAAGTCACAACAAATATTGTCTCAAGTCACTTAACAAAGAAATAATTTCATCTCCATCACATGTGCATTCCAACTGATCCTTGTGATCAACCTTGACTCCTTGCAACAGTTGGCTACGGAAAGGACTGATCCAGTGAAACCAGTTAGACTGGAGGAGTTTCTGCCTGAATGTCTGGTTTGCTGCTCTTTAGACCTGCTTGTGTTTTTGGCTGCATGCTGCTAGAGATTCTTCTTCTGGGGTTAATCAGTGTAGTTTCTGCACATCCATCCAGCTGCTCTCTCATGCTCAACACCGCCTTTTGTCTTCCCCAGCGATAAAGTATGATGCAGCGAAGGAGGAGCGCTACCAGCAGGAGGCGAAGCAGAAGGAGCTGCAGCGCATCGAGGAGGCGCTGCAGAGCGCGACACAAAGAGGTGAGACCGACCCCAACCTGCTGCTGTCTTTGGCTTTTCTCCTCTTTCTCTTCATTGTTGCTTTCAGCTGCTCCTCAAAAGGCTGTGATTGGCTCAGCCAGGACGGCTGTGATTGGCTCAGCCAGGACGGCTCAGCCAATAACTCCCACAATAACAGAAGAGCCAAACAAGAACAGGTCATTGTGACTAGGAGGTTCTGCACCAGGACCGCTTGATCCTGGTCGCCCACAGGCGCGTCTGCAGGCTACGGATTGGAACCTTTGACACTTTATAGCATATTTATTTTTCAATATATAAAATTTAACAAATATATCAAGACAACAAGAGCTGCACAGTGGTGCAGTGGGTAGCACTGTTGCCTTGCAGCAAAAAGGTTCTGGGTTCGATTCCCGGCCCCAGGTCTTTGCATGTTCTCCCTGTGCATGGTGGGTTCTGTCCGGGTTCTGTCAGGTTAACTGGTCTGTATAGACTCTCCCTGGTGTGTGTGTGAGAGCGTGTGTGTGAGAGCGTGTGTGTGTTTGTCCTGTCTGTCTCTGGGAAGAAAATGGATAGATCAAGACATCACCTTTATATTGTAACATCACAACTGTTTGACAAATTTCTTCAAAGTGATAAACGGAGTGTTTTCTCTTATGGCACAAATTAAAATCCTGCTCCACGTACCCCTAGGGGTCATTTCTCCTCACTTGCATCGTAAATGTCGCTGTTTGTCGCCATCACCAAATCTATTAAACATTTGTTGGTCCGTGTTGCTGGCTACAGATGGAGAGTCGGCGCGCTAACGGAGGCTAATGCAGCAGTGGAAGGCTGTCGAAAACCGGGCACTCTTCAGCCTTAAGAAAAATTGTGCTTCACCAGGTTCTTTCTCAAACAAGATGTGTTTCCACCGCTGGCCTTGTGCTTTATGTTGCAAATATTGCATCAAGCATAATTTGCATCACATTTTGAAAAGTGGAGCCATACCTTTGGGTGTTTTCTACCGGCTATGCTTGCTTTGTTTACTGAAGTAGCAGCTGCTGAGGTCATTACGTCCTTGTGCTGCTATGCTGCTTTCAGGACAAACATGGAAAATCCCCCACTCTTCCTCCATATGGTCACAGTGATGCACTTGGATAACAAAACATGGTACCACTTGATTTTACGTGAATTGGTACTCGGTAGTGTTGGCAGAATTCAATCGTTACCAATAAAAGTACAGAATTCGGTACCCATCCTTGCTGCATGAGTCTGCAGGTTTACTCACTAACTCTCTCTCTGTCCCGTTCATGCTGCATTTGCTGTCAGCGTCTCAGACTGGAGATCTGCTGTTCGGTCTGGAGAGCGTTGTTTACAAGGAGCAGCTCAATGGTAACACACTCAGAGACACTGAGACATTCAGATACACTGAGAGACACAGGACACAGCTGTCTCCAGGGTTTGGACCAGGGACCAGTCAGTGGTTTGGGCTTTATTGGGTCCATGGCAGCATCACTGCCAGAGCTCCAGAGGCTGGTTTCTGAAGCCCAAAGTCAGATTGGTGTCTCTGCTCATTCAGTCCATCAGGTCCAAAGCTTCTGGTTCTTCTGCTTCCTGCTGTCTCTCTGTTTCCAGCTCTTCTCTCTCTAATGGCTGTTCTGTCTTTAACGCTGCCAAAGTCCCAAAAGGACGTAAAAAACCCAAAAAGCACAAAAAAGTTCTAAAGAAACTGAAGCGACACGAACACAAAGCAGGTGAGTTCATGTTTCTCCTTAAAGAGACGCAGATCTCTTGAGAAGAGACGTTGGTTCTGGTGTTGCCCAGAGCGAGCCGACCCGATTCCTCACCGTCTCTGCTTGTTTCAGATAAACCTCAGGAGGACAAGAAGGACACGTTCATGGAGAAACTTGCCACTCAGGTGATCAAGAACCTGCAGGTGAAGATCAGCAGCATCCACCTGCGCTACGAGGATGACGTGAGTTCTGACCCGGCCCTGTCCAATCCCAGTTCTGGTTCTGTCTCCTGAAGCTCTGCTTGACTCTCAGCTTCGTTGATGTTTTTCAGCTGTCAGATCCACAGCGCCCCCTATCGATAGGAATAACACTGTCAGAGCTCAGCCTTCAGGTACACACACACACACACACACACACACACACACACACGCACACACACACACACACACACACACACACACACACACACATTCAGCCTGACGTCCCGCTGCTTTTGCTGACGGTTCTTGTTCTTCTACCTTCAGACCACTGATGAGAACTGGAAGCTGTGCATTCTGAATGAAGCTGCAAAGATCATCTACAAGGTGAGATGCTCCACTTGGTCTCTCCTGAACTTAATGATTGTTGATGCAAACACAGCTGGAGGGAAAAAAAGAGACCGTTGATCTGCTATTGAAGCGACTGGAGAGCTGGGTCTGACTTGAACTGATTCCAGTTCTGGTTCCGCATGCAGTCTGCGGAACCAGACTGCATGCTGTTGAACCCTCGTGTCGAACCCTCAGGAGAGTCGGAAAACCTAGACTGAATGGTGGGAAAGCATGAAGGAGGACCAAAGGGGACACTGAAATGCATCCTTGGAGACATAGAGATCCATGTCGGCTCTGCCAAAGACCTTCCAGATGCACCTCTTGGTGAAGCTTCCACTCTCCCAGAAGCAGCTTCTGATGGGACAGAAATGCCACTGGCATGATCTGTGGCCCTGGGATGCGACTCTGAAGCTGGCCAAGTATGGAGCCGCCCAGGTCAGAAGCTATTGAGCCAAGCACAACAGTTTCCTTGACCTTGTCTCCCCCTGGTGATTGATGTGAAAAACCACAGAGGTATTGCCTGACCTCACCAGCACATGCTTGCCCGACAAGCCCAGAAGAAAGCTCAGAAGAGCCAGAAGTACAACCTGTAATTCCAGGACATTGATGTGCTTCCTGCTCTGCTGCTGGGACCACGTCCCTTGTGCCATTTGACCCTGCCAGGTTGCACCCCAGCCCATGGAGGATGCATCCGTAAGCACAACTTCCCGTCGACACGGGAGGGAACCGTGCGGGGGACCCCTGTTGTCACAAACTACCTCATTCTCCACTGGACAAAGACTGAAGACATTGAGGCCCCACCCGAAGTCTTCTGAGACGATGAGCTTTCCATGTGGGGTCCAGATACAACCACATCTGGAGGGGCTGCAATGACAGCAGCCCCAAGGACTCTATGCCGGATGCACCGGTGAGCATGCCCAAAAGTCAAAGATGCTGCACAAGAGGCAGCGCCATGCTGCACCTGATTTCCGGGAGCATGCTCAATATACTGTCAACCCGCTGGGGTGACGGGCAAGCAGATGGAATTCATGGCCGTGCCTGGGAAGATTGTGTTGTGTGAGGGAGTCTGACTGCTTTTCTCCATGTTCTCCTGCAAGCCCAAGCATTCAACATGATTGAACACTAATCAAGTGTCTTGGACCACCCGGTCCCATGTCGGTGCACAAATGAACCAATTGTCCAGAGGACAAAATAGGAGGATCCTCAAACCTTATGCCTGCATAGGGGAGAGGGCCACTGCAAAGCACTGGATTAAGACCCCACGTGACAGCGAAAGTCTGAATGGGTGGACCCTGAACTGGAAATGCTTCCCTTGGAAAGCACAATAAAGAAACCCCCAATGGGGCAAAGCTTTCGGAAAATGAAAATAAGCGTCTCCCAGAATGACAGGAAGTGCCTGGAGAGTTTTGGTACAAGGCTCAGTAAGAGGCGACTGTGCCAACCACACCTGGTGGTGAGTGTGAATCAATGTAAAGAGGGTGCATCCCAGCTCCCTCGTCATAAGAGCAAAGGCCTACAGAAATGCATCAACCAGGCCTTGGGTGTAATGGTCCAGTGGAACAGATTCCAAAGAGGAGGACAGGGCCAGCATTAAATGGGAAAGAGAGTTTCCAGTCCGATCCATAAGGGCGCCAGAGTCGTAGGCCTGGCAGAGAAGGTCATCAGAAATACAAGACTGAGGCAATGGACATTGGGCCGCAGACCCTCATCAGGCAGGATAATAAGAGAGCATTGACTCCCTTATTATCCTGCCTGATGAGGCACCAATCTGTAAACCGGCAAGAGCCGTTCGAATTGTGGCTGTCACAGATTTCCTCCATCCTACTGGGTTGCAATGGAGTCAGACCCAGAGGCCCTGGCAAATTAAAGCGAACAGTACATTAGTATAGAAAAGAAAAACAAAGCATACAAGTCGTCGCAGAAAGAACTGCAGATCTGGTAAAAAGGTGAAAAGTAGCTTGTGCAGTTCCTGGAGGGCGAGGCTTACCCACAGCTCTGACCAGGCGCTGTCACAAAGCTGCTAGCAACAAGCAGATAGGAGAAGAGAAGAGTGGTAAACACAGAAGTAACCAGCTTCACACAGCCACACTGCACTCAACACACCTGCACACAAGAAGAATAAAAGGGATTGAGCGCCGGTTCTCATGTGACTATACAGGGTCATGGGGGTCACCTGGCAGCTCACAGCTGACTTTGTTGTGATTTACACTCGACCTGCTCCTGCTCAAGAATGACCATTCAGTAGGGATGACATAGAACTGGGATTTCTTTGTTTCAATAGAAGACTTCTCATCCAAGAGGTCAGAGGTCACAAGAGGAGTCCTAGGTTCAATCATAGGACTCCTCTTATTTAATCTCTACATGCTCCCACTGGTTCAGCTTATAGCACGAAATAAGATCAGTTACCATGACAACACAGATGATATACAGCTCTACATTATGATGCTACTAAGTGGGTGTTCCAAAACTTTCTGAAGTTATTATCTTTGGACCTAAAGAGGAATGATCTAGAGTTATAGATCTAGAGTCAGCTTCAGTTCTTCCATCTGGAAACCAGAGATCAGGCTGACCTCTGACCTCTGGTCTTAGCCTGCAGCCCGTTACTAATAAGCCTCCAGTTCTCAACTCACCAGCTTTGCAGCTGCTCACCGTCAGTCAGTCACTGCCTGATTGTACTGTCGTGTTCCTCATGTTCCTGTTTTCTGTGCTTTGTAACTCGTACTCCCGTCTCATTAAACCGTCACCACATTGCGCCTGAGTGTTTCCTCGGATCAGTCATGATTGATGATGGCATTTGACAAAATGCAATATTTAGTGTTGTTACATCCGAAAGGGCACAACATATTTGAGGACACAGATGCAAGAGTGAAGGTTCAAAAAGAAAGAAACAAAAATAGGACAAGCGGTCCCACCAGGCCAAAATCACAACAGTAAAAGCAAACGGGGGCTAACAAAAGCTACCGCATGGCGGGCTGGAGGCGTCGGCCCACCATGGCTCTACAGCCACTGGTTTCGGTGGCGCAGCGGCAGAAGGCTTCCCCGGTGGCGGTGGAGCGAGCAGAAGGGCAGGTCTACACGCGTTTACACACTCGTCAAAATTCAGCCTATTTAAAGGGTGAACAACAAAATAAGAAATTATCCAAATTCCAAAATATGTTAAAAACAGAAAAAAATCCTTTGACTAAAGTCTAGAAACAAGACAATCAGGAAAAATAGACAAAAATAATTAGAATGTGCCCAAAGCACATAAAGGTTGTTGTTTCATAATTGGTTATTATGTTTGTTTGGTGTAAAGCTGCCTTGCTGCTGGAACCCTGAGTACTAATTAAACCTGTTGCCCTGCTGTCTCTGTCCACAGCTGGGCCGTCTGGAGAGTCTCTGCGTCTACTGGAACGTCAACAGTCACATGTACTACAGGAGCTCTTGGCAGGACATTGTGGTCAGTCCACTCCTGCATGTCTGTGTTGATCTGATGAAGCTCATTTCTGTTTATGACTGGACTCAGAGCCTCCTGCCCCCCCGGTTGATCCTGCTCTCCTTTGCAGGACCAGTTGAGGTCAGAGATCAGCAGCAAAGACCAGCAGCTGCCTCACTATCAGTACAGTGAGTTCAGATCTTTGATTAATAAATGTGATGTCAGCTGGTGGTCTTATGACCCTTGAACCCTAAACTAAGGGTTTGTGGTGTAGCAATATGTTTCAAGTGTCTCCCTGGTTGGATCTATTGACCTGCAGCTTTAGCTGCTCTGCAGTCCAGATTGTCCAGGAAATGACAAAGACCTCAGAGTTTCCATCTAAAAGCGTTGATGAACAACCTGATTGGAAATCTTTGACTCCATCTCCATGGAAACGCTGAAAGTGGCCCCATAGGCTGCAGAAATGAATGGAAGTTTTAAAGAAATCAATAGATCTTATCTAAGGTGAAACACTGAGTCAAATGAATCAAAATGCATTTTGATTATTATTTTATTAAGAAATTAAGCAAAAAAATAGAGCTATGACTCTCCTGACTAGTCCGGGGAAGTGAAGAAAAGGTAAAAGTCTGTTGCTTTTAATATCCACCAACCCTCTTACAATGATGGGAGGAAAAGGGAAAATCCCACCAGTTTCACTTCACAACTCTGGTGTTTGCAGCTGCAGAATGTGACCCTGGGTGGTTCCAACCCTTCATTATGTGTTTCCAGCAAGCTGCCTCCAACATGAAAGGTGCTTTATAGCTAAAATTGATTGATTGATTCAAATAAATTTAAATTTTAAATTTAAAGTTCGTTGTTCTTGTGACAATGACAATAAAGATTTATCTACAAAACAAAGTTTGACATCACAGTCAATCAATGGAAAGTCCCCACAAGGATAGCCACAAAAATGTGAGTTTTAGAATTTATTTACTACGTACTCAGAAAACAGACTAGAATAAGATTTTTCCTTTTCAGGTAATCAGAACTCCAGATTGACTCGGTTCATTTAAAATCCATTTAAGCAAGAAAGTCACAATAGATCACAAGGGATCATATTGGATCATAGTGGGTCACAGTGGATTGTAGTCTTTCTGCTTTATAACGATGAATGAAAGTGTGACCCTCATTTCATGTGGGGTTGAGGAAAAACTGAACATGTCTTGTCAGGGTTGGGGTTAGGGTGATTTGTCAAGTCCTTGACGGTCGGAGCTGCTGGTCACTCTTCTTCTCTGTCTAGTCTTCAAGCCGATCTTCGCTTCGGCTAAAATGTGCATCAACCCGAATGCAGAGGCAGAGCTGAAGTCTCCAAAGATGAAGCTGCAGCTGGAGGTCCAGAACATTGGCATCGAGATGACCAAACCTCAGGTGAGGCAAGACAGCCTGCTGGATGGATCAGGTGGAGACAGGTGAGACTACCTTTACCTGTCTATCCTCCACAGTACCTGAGCATGGTGGAGCTTCTGGAGTCCATTGATCTAATGGCAAAGAGCGCCCCTTACAGGAAGTTCAGGCCAGATGTTCCTGTCAGTAAGAACGCCAAAGTCTGGTGGGTTTGCTGTCCTGCTCCATCAGCTCAGACCCAGATAAAACCAGGACCAGACATTGTGGTCTCCTGCTACCTCCAGGTGGAGATATACTTTCAACAGCATCATGGAGGTCCACATCCGACGCCTCAGCCACATGTGGTCCTGGTCCAAGATTCAGCAGCACCGGGAGAGCCTGAAGGTCTACAAGGCTGCCTACAAGAGCAAGCTGCTGAGCCAGAACAAGCCAGGGCCAGAAATCGAGAAGCAGATCCAGGTGAGGAAAGGGTTGGGTTAAATGTCTGTGAGGAAACTTCCCCTCCATCCATCCCATCTGAACTGGTGGAGATGAGTTCAGCTGGTTGGGTTTCCTGAAGCAGAAATGGAAACTTGAGGTGGGACCTTCAGGAAGCCCATCCCAACGTCTCTCACACATGAAATGATCTCTTGCCATTTCAGACTTTTATTTCTATAAATTGAGATGTTTTTCTCAAGATGTTGGTCAGTGCGTCCTGAAATGTTCTGTATGTTTTTAGGGTTATTTCTTGTACTTCCAGCCTTTACCCTTTAGCCTAATGTTTTTTCCAAATCTTTTTTTAACTGGTATTTGTAGTATATAAAAATTGTTGGATGTTCTTCTGTTTTCTGATGATACTGATACTGATACTGATGTTTTTATCTATTTTATATATTTTGTTCATAAATACAAACTTAATTGAAAATCTTAAAATCAAAAACATTTGAAACACAACATTTATTAGGATAATTACTGAATATAAAGTTGAAGATCATAAATACCTTAAAACAAATTAACCTGTTATTTTTGACAATTGTATCAAATATCGCTCCATATATTATATGTTAATGTAAAATAATCTGGAAGAATTGATCAGAAATAAGGTTAAATGTTGAATGAATCTGAATTTGTGTAGTTGCACGTTAGATGTTAAAAAATTTAATGTTTACAAATGACACTAAATAAATTTGAAACTAGAATAAATGAAATGCTTAGATCTATTTGGAAAAAGCTGTTTTAGTTCCAGAGTTAATATTTAGTTCTTATCTGCAGATTTTCAGCAGACTGTTTTAATTAATCTGTTCCATTAACTAAGTTTTATTTGTAAAGGGTCCAGCCACAACAAAAGTCATTTTGAGGCTCTTTACAAAACATCCTTTCAATTATTATTATTGACTTGGAGCATTAACTTCTGGGCCAGCAGGGGGCGACAGTCTCCTGCGTTGATTCATTGACTTTACAGTAGTGTTTCTCAATTCCAGTCCTCAGACCCCCTGCCTGCATGTTTTAGGTGTTTCCCTTCTGCCACACCTGGATTGAATCTTTGGGTGATTAACAGGCTCCTGCAGGACTTGGTGGAACCAAGATGTCATGAAATCATTTGAATCAGCTGCTCTGGTGTAGAGGCACATCTAAAACATGCAGAGCAGGGGGGCTGAGGGCTGGAATTGGGAAGCACTGCTTTACAGCAATATCTCTCCCCGATATTCAAAAGAAATTTAGTCATTAAAAAATGAAATGGTTCCAAAGGACACAGGATATGATTGAAATTAGAAGAAAATTAAATAATTAATAATTAGGTCTGCTGAATCTTATAAAAGATAAAAAGAAACTGAAATAATAAGTACGGTATAAATAGTAATAAAAGACGCTGACTGAAGCTGGTTTCTGCTGTGCTTCAGGATCTGGAGAAAACCCTGGACGTGTTCAACATCACTCTGGCCCGTCAGCAAGCCCAGATGGAGGTAATCTTGTAGAAATGAAGGTGATGATGTGTGTTCTCACAGGCCCGGCTTGACTTCGGGTTCTGCTCCTGCAGGTGATCCGGTCGGGCCAGAAGCTGGCTGGGAAGAAATCCGGAGGCCAGAAACAAGGAGGAGGCTTTTTCAGTGGCTGGTTTGGGAGGAAGGCTAAAAAGGAGGAGCAGGAGGAGGACAAGGAGCCCGAGAGTAAGAGTTGATCTGGACCTTCTGGAGAGACCCAAGATTTGATTTTGAACCGCCAAGCTCTGTTTCAGCTTCGGGTCTGGACCAGCTGATGACGGCTGAGGAGAAGGAAAAACTCTACACAGCTATTGGCTACAGTGGCAGCTCGCACAACTTGGCATTACCCAAACAGGTAGACTCTCTACCAGCTAGAGACTCTGACAGGTTGAGACTCTCTAGACCAGGGGTCTCAAACTCCAGTCCTCGAGGGCCGCAGTCCTGCAGTTTTTAGATGAGCCACAGGTACAAAACACTGGAATGAAATGGCTTAATTACCTCCACCTGTAGATCAGTTCTCCAGTTGCAATCTAAAAGTTGCAGGACTGCGGCCCTCGAGGCCTGGAGTTTGAGACCCCTGCTCTAGAGAGTCTGTTTGAAAAATGTTGACGTTCATTGCAGGACTGGCAGAGGAATCTTGAAAGAAAAGGCTTCTTCTTTTATGGTAGATTGAAAATGGTTGTCGGATTGAGGTTAACAAAGCTGCTTCTTGATGGAAGACGAGACTTCTGGGACAATGTCTTATGGACAGATGAGAACAAACTAGAAATCTTGAGGAATCCATATAGCAGGTCAACAGTGACTCCTCATGGTTTGATGCATGGTGGTGGAGGAGTGATGGCTGTCTCTGAGCAGACTGGGATCTCCACTCTGGACCAAAGTTTTCTAGAGTCCGGTGTGAGTCCATCTGTCCAGCAGCTGAGGCTCGGTCAAAACTGCGTCCTGAACAGAACCAGGATCCAAACACAGCAGCAGATTTAGAACAGAATGGCTCAAAGAGAATAGGATCTTGGTATTACAATAGCCTAGTCAAAGCCCAGACCTCATCCTCAGGAATCAGAACCTTAATGAAGTGAAACGTTGTCCTAAGGTGACCCAGTAACCTGGCCATCTGTGTTTCAGTACGTCGGTGCCATTATCACCTTCCAGCTGTTCAGAACGTCAGTGACCATCAGAGAGCAGCGTGACGTCCCGGAGATCCTCAACATCCAGATGGTCAACCTGAGCACCAGGATATCCCAGAGACCCGGAGCACAGGCGGTCAGGTGGGAACGTTTCCTGTGGAACCCTCTGGCCCGCCTCAGCCAGACTCACACCAGCTGCTTCCTCTTGCAGAGTGGAGGTGGCGCTGGAGCACTGGTACGTCACAGGGCTGCAGCAGCGGGGCGCCGTCCCCTCGCTCATCGCCTCTGTGGGCGATTCTTCATCATCGCTGCTCACCGTAGTGTTTGAGTTGAACCCTGAGGAGAGTTCTGGAGACCAGCTGCTGAAGATCCACTCCCAGCCAGTGGAGATTATCTACGACGCGGTAAACTGGCCTCTGATCATCATCAATCACTCTGTCAAATTCTATCTGTACAACACATTTCAGCAGCAAGGCATTTCAAAGAGCTTTACATCATAACAAACACAAAAACACAAAGTCATGCAGCATAGACTCAACTATTAAAGTGTTGCTTTAGGTTAAATGCCATCATTAAATTTGTTGATTACGTTTCAGATAAAACTCTAACCAGCTGGTTTTTAGTCGAGATATAATGTAAGTCAGTGTTTCAGCTGTTTTACAGTTTTCTGGAAGTTTGTTCAACATTTACTAACTTCCCGGTTTTAGTCAGAACTCCAGCAGCAGCGTTCTGGATCAGCTGCAGCTGGAGGGTGGATTTGTTAGACAGACCTGTGAGGAGGCTGCTGCACGAATCAATGCGACTGGATGAGTTTCTCTAGATCTAGCTGAGACATTGGTCATCTAGATGTTCTTCAGCTGAAATAAGGCCGACTTTGTGATTGTCTTTATGTGGCTCTGAATGCTCAGAGGTCATCAGTACTCCAAGGTTTCAGGCTGATTGCAGGTTTTAGTTGTATTAACTGAAACTGTGCACTGACTCTAGATCTGTAACTCTAGATCTATAACTCTAGATTGTTCTAGATAATAATATCTTCAGTTTTGTTTCTGTTCATCTGGGGAAAGTTTTTTCTCATTCACACATTTATCTTTATGTAAGATTCAAACCAGTTGAGTTCTGGACTGGAGAGTCCGACCCAACTCTCTTCCATTCAGTGAAATGATCGACACTGAGGTCCAACAGAACCAGAACCAGAACCAGCACTGTGGTTCTCCCACAGTCCGTATTTATATGGATGTCATTGAACACTTTGACTAGGCCAGTCTTTGTGCTGTGGTAACCATGGAAACCAGACTGGAAGGCGTCAAAGGGGCTGGTTTAGTTAGGAAACTATTTAACTCTTGAAGCTTTTTCAGTAACTTTACTGATGAACGGGAGGTCAGAGGTCGGCTTGTCATTCTGCAGTAGTGATTTTCTCAGTGGTTTGATAACTGCTGGTTTCAAAGCCTGATGTTACGACTGGGGTCGTTTGACCTAATTATGTACCTGAGTGCAGGTGTTTTTTTTCTTATTTGATTGGTGCCTGGAGGACGACGGGGGACGTCCGATTGGTCACTTCCTGGAGAGGACGGATAAAAGCTGGTGACGCGGACTTCCTGGGGTTCCATCCTCGGCCCATCCCTATCGACCACACTGTTTGTAACGTTTCGGAGTTTGTAGGAGTGAGCTGCCGTTTCTGTTTTCTTAGTTTTATCCTGTTTTTTTTTAGTTAGGGAGGTAAGTTTTTGTCATTTGGTTTATTTACTTTTAATTAGGTAAGTTGGTTTATATTCAGATAGTTTTTTTTGTTTGTTGTTTTCGGCGTTAGCTCACTCTGAGGTTATACGCTCAACTCCTTGTAAATTGAAAATACATCTCTTTACAATAAATATCATATAAAATGTTCAACTTTGTGTGTTGGTTGCTGGGGATCTGAAGAGGATGGATCCTTTATGTTGCGATCTGGCCTCGCCTAGACGGGTCGTAACACTGATGAGAGCAAAGAGTTACTGTTCAGATTAATCCTCAGATTTTCTGAATTTTCTCTGAACAGAAGCTGGAAACTGGTTGCTGGCATCAGATTGAAGTTCAGGAGGTTCAGTCTGGAGGGTTTGTGATTCTGTTGACTGTTGCAGATTAAGCTGGAGCTTTGTTAATGTTGTTATGACAAAGAAAGCCTTCCTTGCATGTTTTAGTGTTGAGTGATAGTCTTTCTTTATTGATTTCATAATAAACGTGAAGCTGAATTTTACGCCGCTGTCGTTCGGCGCTACGGCAGAGTTGTGTGATTGACAAGGTTACTGCTACTCTGGGACTCTAGGGGGCGCTGCTGAGACAAATATTTAGATCTGAACAGCATATTAGTCTGACTTTTGATGGCACCCATCAGGAAACGGGACTGTCTGCATTGAGTCAGACTTCAGTGGCAAATACAGTTTTTAATCTGTGATGGTCACATGAAAAATGCACATTAAGATCTAAATAGTTTTTACATTTTCTGATCAGAGCTGTTAAATTTATGACAGTTCAGGATTTCCCAATCTTCGCCAGGTTCACTGTTGGTTTTTGGGTTCTGACACTAGATGTTCACATAATCAGAACCTCCATCGTTTGGTCAGCTTTTTATTCCTGAGTTGGAAAACTAGAGCAGAAGAAGATCATCAGTAGGTCGGAAGAGTGTTTTCACTTTCCTGGACCCAGCTGGACATCACACCACCACCTCAGCCGTCCGTAGGCTGGAGAAACAGTCCAACACCAACCCTCTCAGGCCTCTTTCCCGGCTTTCAGGTCCATTCAGAACCAGACGACGGTCAAAAGCTGGGCGCGGCTGTAGTCCGGTTGTCCTGGGTTTGATTCCCAGTCTAGGCTCTAGTGGTCAATTAACACCACTAAAGAATCTCAGTGAAGAGTTGAAACAAATGGATTCGAACAGGGAGATCCAGTTTCTCTTCAGTGGCGTCAGAACCTGACTGCTTCAGGGGAAGGAGTCCTCAAACGATTCATTTCAGCCAATCAAAGGCAGACTTGGGCCAGCCAGCCAGTTACAGAAGAACCTTTTAGCAGAACATTTCAGGGTCTTTTGATTGCTGCTGCTTTGAAGGGACCTGGAGGAGACCTGAGTCTGAGGGTGAAAGGTCAAGTCTGTGTTCAGTGCTGCTGAGTCGGCTCTTCACGGTGTGTCCGCTGCATGTTGGTCTGCTTCTCCTTGTTGTGGAAATTTTCTTTAACGAAGTGAGCAAAAACTGTTTCAAACACCAGAGAACCAGAGGAAGAATTTCTATAATCTTAATCAGTATTTATTCAAATGTTTTTCAGTGTTGAGAGATTCGGAGGGAGTTCGGTAATCTACTGTAATCTACTTGGTTGCAAAACAGACTGCAAACATACGCATCTTCTTTTATAAGGGAAATTGAACATTCAAGGACGTCACGAGGTGCAAGCAAAGAAACAATTTAAAAACTTTATTGTAATACAAAGGCCAGAGAAACATACATTATACTGTTATGCATTGTTTTCCTCAAAATCACGGGAACCTTCAAACGTCCCACTACATCCTCCAGGTGACTGTCAACAGTATGGTGGACTTCTTCAAGACGGGGAAAGGCGTGGACCTGGAGGTCCTGACATCGGCCACGCTGTCCAAACTGGAGGAGATCAAAGAAAGGACGGCTGCAGGTGGGACCGGCACCAAGACGCTGGATCAGAGCAGCTGGGCCCACAGTCAGTCTGAGCTTGGTTCTGGTCTTTGCAGGTTTGTCTCACATCATTGAAACCCGGAAGGTCTTGGATCTGAAGATCGACCTGAAGCCGTCGTACCTGATCGTACCAAAGTCCGGCTTTTACAGCAGCGAGTCAGACCTGCTGATCGTGGACTTTGGTAGCTTCCAGGTCAGCTTCGTTTGCCTCTGAATTTGTTGAAATGTCTCCATGTGTCCTGAGTTTTAAACGTCTTTAGTCAGAGTTCTGGGCTGTTTGGTCCAAACCAAACGCTCCATTCTTGCTGAGGGAACCCGGGTTGTGTTGCAGCTGTACAGCGTGGACCAGGGCAGTCGGAGTTCATCGTCATCCTCGTCTCTGGAGGAGATCATGGACCGAGCCTATGAGCGGTACGACGTGGGGCTGAGGAAGGTCCAGCTGCTCTACAGCAAGTCAGGTCAGAGGTCAAACAGCAGGTCAGCTTCAGATTCAGTTGATGCAGATGATCTGAGGCAGCAAACCACTTTCAGGAGAGGCCTGGAAGACGGCGCGGCTGCAGAGTTCCTCGGCGCAGCACGTCCTGCGGCCCGTGGACCTCACGCTGCACCTGGCCAAGTGCATGGTGGAAAAGGACGTCCGCATGCCCAGGTATGACCCCCGACCCCGCCTCGCTGCCCGGTTCCGATGCTGAAGCCGCTTCCTGTGTGCAGGTTCAAGGTGTCTGGCGAGCTGCCGCTCATGCATGTCAGAATCTCAGACCAGAAGATCCAGAACGTCGTGGATCTGGTGGAGAGCGTCCCACTGCCCACGGCCGGCTCTGCTCCTTCCACCCCCACTGAGAAGGTCAGCTGTCCTAGTCCAATCCCTGAACCCCCACATTCTCTGTGATTTCTAAAATAATTAACATGAAAACTGGAGGAGAAGAAAGAGTTTAGATGAGAAAAAACATTCAGGGAAACAGGAATAACTGTTCATTTATGTGACTCAAAATTGAACAAATATCTAAAGTAGCTTCTGATTGAGATATCTCAGGTGTTGCCGTTGGCGACGACACGTCCTCTGGCTCAGAGTCTTGGCCCCGCCTTCCTGGACGCCTTCGAGACGGGTGAGCTGCTGCTTCGCTCCGACCCTGAGCCTGGACAGGACGCTGTCTCACCATCTGTCCGTCCGTCCTCCAGACTCTGAAGAAGACGGCGGTGAGAAGCTGACGGATCTCCAGCGGTCGGCTGAGGAGGAACTCATCAACGTTCTCTTCAAGTTCGAGCTCAGAGAGGTCAGCTGGTGCTGCTGGGTGGTTGGGCTGAGGTGGCTGATGGGGTGACCTCTGACCTTGTGTCTTCAGGTTCTGCTGGAGCTGACCCGGCAGGAGGACCAGGAGAAGACGGTTCTGTCCTTCAACGTCTCCCAACTTGGAGCCGAGGGGAAAATGCGACGCTTCGATCAGAGAGTCACGGCGTACCTGCGGCGCGTTGCCGTTGACTACCGTGATGTTCCAGGTGAGCTGAGCTGCTCACTGCAGACGTGGCAGGTTCTGACTGGTTCTGACTGGTTCTGACTGACTAAGTTCAACAAAAGTTCCGATTTTTTTTTGCGACATTGAATAAAACTTTTTGCCCTGAAGTTGGAGCCAAAATATCAAAGCAGGGAAAATAAAGTTCCTCTCAGTTTGATGATGCAGAGTTGGAACAAAGACGAGATCTTGGCTTGGTTTTGGCCGACCCGATTGTTTCTGCGGCCGGTTCGGAACAAGACGACTGTGTATGGTTCTCTAAACATCATGAAGCTGTTTGTTCCGAAGGTTCTGACCCGGTTCTGCTCTGGGTCCTGTTGGACGGAAAGATTCTTCTCCCAACACTAAAGCCAGCTGTTATCTGACACACCTGGGTGTGACCTTTGACCTCACCCTCTATGGCTCAGTTAAAGTCCTGATTGTGTTGGCCACGCCCCCACATCCGTGTGGCCTGAATGTCTGGAGCTGCTGACCTTCCTCAGCTTGGAGTCTTCATCGCCTGCTGCCCCAGAAGAGTCCGGGTCCAGAACCGGACCTTTGGCTCTGGCGGCTCACTGTCTCAGCGTTGGTTGAATCTGGTGCGTTTGTTGTTTGACCTTTCAGGGGGCAGCACTCCTCTCCACCTCATCAGCTCCTCCCAGCAGCAGGACTCCAACCTGCTGAAGGTGGAGTTCATCAAGGTGAGCTGACCAACCCTCAGGTGTGCTTGGGGTGATTTAGTGGGGGAGGAGCGAAGGGCTGTTGGGGGGCTAACAGCTAAGTGGGAGGTTCTGACTGCTCTGTGTCGCTGCAGGCCGACCCCAACGGTCCCAGTTTCCAGACTCTGTTCAGCAACACGGAGCAGACGCTGAAGGTGGGTTTAATGCTTCACGGATTCCAGGCAGGTACCGGTCGGTATCCAGGTGTTACAGGTGGTTCTGCTGTTCCAGGTGGAAGTTTCCTCTCTGGACTTCCTGCTTCACACCAAAGCTCTGCTCGCGACCATTAGCTACCTGAACAGCGCTGTGCCACCGCGGCTCAGTGCCACGCGGGACCAGGACACTGAGAAGCAGGTCCAGAAGACACAGCAGAGTCGGACAGGTGAGTCTGGATCCCACAGATGGCTCTCAGTAAACTCTAATATCATCAACCAGTTTATTTTACTATTAAACTCATAAAAAGGTTCATTTCACCCACAGGTAAACCCTCAACTATTCGGGCAGGTTGAAAATAATGGTTTAATTTGTTATATGAACATTATTCCTCTGCCGCACTCCGTGTTGCAGAGGTCCAGGTAGCTGCTCCTGACATGCAGCAAAAGTAAAATGGATGTCTGAGGGAAAATGACCTCCACCACCCGAGGTAAAACGCCTGGGTGGACCTCGCCCCGCCTTCGAGGTGCAGCTCCTCCCCCACTCAGCTCCTTCAGACTAGCAAGCAGCAATTAGCAAACAGCTGCTGAGCTCATTAGAGGAGCTGCTGCTCAGAGCGAGAACGTTAAAGGGTTAATAGAAGAGACATGTTGGGATGCCTTCCCGGAGGCGGAGCTTCAGAAAGAGCAGCAGCTTCTTAAAGAGACAGAGGCCCAATTTCAAAGCACTAAATGAAATCAACCTGCTGCTGTCATCTTTAGTATGTATAGTGTTTCTGTACCAGCTGAATGTAACATATTTACTGGATTTCTCTATAAATTGGCACTAAAATCATAAAATTTCCCTTTTTAATCCCAAATCTTTTCATCACCCAGAAAATCATTATAATTAATCTTTTCCACAAATTACTGGGAATAAAACTTTGTTCAGCACTGATCCTCAGTTTTCCCACTGCTGCTTTTTTTCTCCTTCCACTAAATATCTGTGTGTGTGTGTGTGTGTGTGTGTGTGTGTGTGTGTGTGTGTGTGTGTGTGCTGCTCTGCAGAGTCTAAAGGCAGTAAAGATGGCGGCGGCATCTTCAGCTTCAGGCTCTTCGCCATGTTGGGCTGCTTCCATGTTGAGGTGTGCGATGACCGTTGCAGCATCGCTGACATCAGAGTCCAGGGTATGAATCACTTCCTGTCAGCTGTCTTCCTGTCGGAGGACCGACCTAACCTAAGCCGTGTTGCCTCCTCTCAGGCGTCGACGCCTCGGTGTTTGTGCAGGCGAAGGAGACAGAAGTGTTCGCCCGCCTCAGAGACATCGTGGTGACGGACGCCAACCCCAAGACCATCCACAAGAAGGTCAGCGAGACACGGGGACAGGACGCCGTCTGCTGAGGCTGCAGTGAGCAGGAACAGGAAGTGATGTAACCTTCTTCCATCCCACAGGCCGTGTCCATCGTAGGCGAGGAGGTGTTCAGCTTCAAGCTGTCCTTGTTTCCGGGGGCGACGCAAGGGGACGGGTACAGGGACATGTCAAAGGTGGACGGAAAGGTCACCTTGAGTCTGGGCTGCATCCAGATCGTCTACCTGCACAAGTTCTTCATGTCTCTGCTGGTCAGCAGCCGCAGCAACACACACTCACACACACTCTCACTCCTTCAGGTTCAGTGTGTAAACCGGGCCGGTTCTGCTCAGACTGTTGGACTTGATGAAAAATGATCAGCAGGATTTAACCTAGACCTGTTCCCATGGCAACGCAGCCAGTCAACCTGTCACCGTGTTGCTTCGTTCGGTTTAAACGTCATCAGTTGAGATGTTAGTGAATAATCGGGCCTCGGAACTGGGAAAGTTCACGTAAACTGGATGGTTTCCAGTAACACCAGCTTCTAATCATAGTTCATGCATTTCTGACCGAGTTGAGGTCAAAGGTTAGGGCCTGATTCTGCCATTAAAGCTAGCTGAGATGTTTGCTGGACTGTCTGCTGGAACCTGCAGGTGGTTCAGATTTACTTCATCCAGGTTGTGCAATGCAGCCACACAGCCTGATGCTGCCACTACCATGCTTAAGATTTAAAAGCCTCACTTAGCTTCCTCTAAATATCTTGTCCAAGCAGCTCCGTGTTTGTCTCTTGGGATCATCAGCAGCCTCTCTCTCTGAAAAGCAATCAATCAATCAATCAATCAATCAATGAAAATGTGGAAAATGATTCTGGTCTTCTAGCAGCAAATGGTTCTCAACATTCTCAGTTACTGAACTTACTTTTTCAAATGAGGAGTCAGTTTGGGGTCATCTGAGGTCATTTGGAGTCGGTTCTGGTATTTTGTTGCAACTTCAGCAGGTTTGGTCTTCTAGAGACGCATCAAAAAACTTCACTGCAGTTTTAGAAATATTCCTTGTGTGTGGGCTAGGAACAGGCAACAGGAAGCAGTAGTAACGGTGATGTCACTTCCTGAGCTGAAGGAAGCGATGAATGCAGCCTGCAGCCACCTTTCAGATTTAGATGCAGCTGCAGGTTAAAGCCTGAATGTTTTGTGTCTGTTCTCTGTTGCATGTTCTCCTCACCTGTTGTTGTCTCTAATGTCTTCTGTCTTGTTGGTGTGTTTTGTCCTTACAGGGTTCCTTTAGCTTTCAGTACCCGTCAGCTGATGAGGTACAGCATCCAGCATGCAGCTCTGAACTGCATCAAACCTCCTGCTTTACCCCCTTGCACTGTCAGCTCTCCACTAAACTCATCTGGTTTAAGGTCCCTGTGACCTGGTTTACCCCGTCCTGAACTCAAGTTAACCAACATTAGCAAACTGGAAGCATCTAATCAAGCTGCGTGCAGGTGGGGGTGCAAACGTTGCACCACCCAGGCTTTTGTCATCATGAACACCTGCAGCTCGTAACACGACTAAAGCAGAAGTTCTGTCTTAAGGTTCTGATAAGGGATCTGACTCCAATCTGCTGTTTCTTTCTGAAGGTCAGGAGGTGGAGCCAGTTAGATCCAATAACTCCTAAAACTGGTGGGAGATTTGAACAATCCTGAACCTGCTGTTAGACAAACCCGGCCGTTTGGTTCTGATTTGGTCAGAACAGGAAGTTAATTCCAACAGTAAATGCAGATAACTGGGGAGCAGTAGGAAAAAGTAGCAGAGTGAGTGGTCAGTGGTCAGTTTGTCCCCAGCAGCAGAGACAGATCAGGAAAACCTCAGCCAGTCCATCAGCTTCATGAGACAGGAAGGTTTTAATCCTAGTCTAGAAAGTATCCAGGGTGTCGCCTCCATAAACCGAGTCTAAAGCATCTGCCTCCCATTCTACACCTCGAACCTCTAGGAACCAGCAGGCTGGTGCTGAGGGGTTCTGGTAAGAACATCTGGACCAGTTGGATCTCTGATGGAGCTGATTATTAGTGACTTTATATGTGAGAATTTGAGATTATAATCTGGATTAACAGGAAGCCAATAGAGGGAAGGTAAAATAGTAGAGTTATGATCAGTCTTCTTCATTTCCGTCAGAACGTTAGCTGCAGCATTTTGGATCAGCCCTTAGCTGCTCTTTGTGCAGCCCTGACAGAAGAGATGAATAATATGTTTGTAATATTTCAGAGATACAAAAAGAAATCACTAGAAACTTGTTAATATGGGATCTAAATGACATCCTGGTCAAAAATAGTACAGAGGTTCTTTACTTTATCATGAGAGGCCAATTTATTCCCATCCAAATCAGTGATTGACTAAACAGGTTCTTTTTCAAAGGTTCTGGTCCAAAAACAACAAAGTTTAGAGTCTTCCTGGTTTTAAGACTGTAGCCAACCCAATGGATCGGATTCATTAGGATTTCTGGATGGATACATCGGACAATCCCATATGTTTACTAGTGAAAGCAGGCCAAGCACTGAACCTTACTGGTTCTCCACCAGTACCTTTGATGCTTGAGGAAGTCTTAACTTAAACTGGAATCGGTTGGGCAAAGGAGACTCAAACAAGTCTAGATGTTCTACTTTTCTGTCAGATCTAGTGCTCGGGTCGATTTATTGAGCGGAGTTTAGAGTCGTCTTTGTTTAACCCTGAAGTGTGCCTCCATTGGTCCTGGTGCCTCCAGACCCATTGGACCCCGAGTTGTTCAGACTGGAATCTCTAGTGAGCGCAGTAGGAACAGATGGAGCTCTAAATGAATGTTTTTCATGCCTGACTACACCAAGGCCTCTTTTCCCTACGTGTGCCATGTAACTCACTCAAATGCCATCATTAACCTCGCCTGTTCACTGCCATTCCCCCTCTGTCACATGACCACTGCCTGAATGACCTCACTTCCGGACCTGAATTTGTTCCTCACCTGTTTCTTAAATGTGGAACTTCCTTTATGAACCTTCAAACAGCTTTAATTGCAAAGCCAACATTCAGTTTTAGCATTTTGTAGCTCGGTGACTTTTTATTGTGTCTTCTGAAATTTAAAGCCAATGTTTGAAAGCTGTTTTCAGAAGGTTCATATTGTTGTCATCATATTTATAAAACAGAACCAACCTGAAAACTCCATACATGCAGTGAACACCTCGGCCAAACACAAAGCCTCACGCTGCGCTGTCTGTGTTCCAGATGTTCATTGACAACTTTCAGACGGCCAAAGAGGCTCTGAGTGCCGCCACTTCTCAGGCCGCAGAGAAAGCTGCATCCAGCGTTCGAGACTTCGCTCAGAAGAGTTTCCGTCTGTCCACCGACATCAGGCTGAAGGCTCCCCTCATCATTGTCCCTCAGTCCTCCACCTCCCAGAATGCCCTGGTGGTGGATCTGGGGCTGATCACAGTGGAAAACAGCTTTGATCTGCGGCCAGGTGAAGGGTTACCTCTGCAGGCTGTGGTGGAGAAGATGGACATAAAGCTGACGCAGCTGAAACTCTGCAGGTATCAATCCAATCTGCAAGAAAGTTTAACAAGAAACATGCAGAAAACTATTCAGGAACCTTATTGTCTGAAACCTTCAATTGTTGCAGACTAGGAGCTAAACGCTCAGTTAGCCTCTAGGAGCTAAACGGCCAGTTAGCCGCTAGGAGCTAAACGCTCAGTTAGCGGCTCGGAGCTAAACGCTCAGTTAGCGGCTCGGAGCTAAACGCTCAGTTAGCGGCTAGGAGCTAAACGCTTAGTTAGCGGCTAGGAGCTAAAAGGTCAGTTAGCCGCTAGGAGCTAAACGGTCAGTTAGCCTCTAGGAGCTAAACGGTCAGTTAGCCGCTAGGAGCTAAACGCTCAGTTAGCCTCTAGGAGCTAAACGGCCAGTTAGCCGCTAGGAGCTAAACGCTCAGTTAGCGGCTCGGAGCTAAACGCTCAGTTAGCGGCTCGGAGCTAAACGCTCAGTTAGCGGCTAGGAGCTAAACGCTTAGTTAGCGGCTAGGAGCTAAAAGGTCAGTTAGCCGCTAGGAGCTAAACGGTCAGTTAGCCTCTAGGAGCTAAACGGTCAGTTAGCCGCTAGGAGCTAAACGGTCAGTTAGCCGCTAGGAGCTACACGGTCAGTTAGCCGCTAGGAGCTACACGGTCAGTTAGCTGCTAGGAGCTAAACGCTCAGTTAGCGGCTCGGCGCTAAACGCTCAGTTAGCGGCTAGGAGCTAAACGCTCAGTTAGCGGCTAGGAGCTAAAAGGTCAGTTAGCCGCTAGGAGCTAAACAGTCAGTTAGCCGCTAGGAGCTAAACGGCCAGTTAGCTATATGGTTGGGCTCAAGGACTGCAGGTAAAACTCAGGATGTGAAGAAACTCTGACTTCATAAAAAGCACTTCTCTACATTCAGAGGTGAGTGACTCTGGACAAGTCTTTAATCTCATGAACATGTTCACTGCAGAGCAGACAGTCTTTGTCTTTGCTGTATTTCTGCAGCTGATGGAAATTGGACAACTTTGCAAATTAGTGTATTGACAGCCTTGTTCCCCTAGTTGCCCAGGTTGCTCTAGTTGACATAGATGCCCTTGTTGACGTGGTTGCCCTATTTGGAAGAGTCGCAGTGTTTGGTGAATGCAAAGTTCTGCATCAGGACTGCTTTCAGTCTTTGACTCAATCGATCAGGAAAAGTTGAGTGGAAGAACGAAGGGGTTTGGTTGCCTCTAAATTAAAGGGCCAGATGCCAAGCAGTCAGCAGCTTCTCCAAACCAGAATGAAGCTTTCATGATTTGGTGTGTGGTGTTGCTCCAGGGTCAGCTTCTCCTGAATGTTTATGACTTGCAGAGACCAATGTTTTCTTCTCTGTAGTGCAGCAACTTTGGGAAGTAGCAACCTGAGATATTTCAAACTATCGGAGTTAAGTTGAGTCTGTAATGAAGCTGAAAAAGGGAAGGTTCTGGTTCTGCCTCCTGGAAGAAGCGAATTTGATTTGATGTTCCTGTGGTTACAGGAAAACGCCGGAGCTCGACTTTCCTCCCAAAGACATCGAGATCCTTCAGCCGATCAACGTGGAGCTGATGGTCACCAGAAACCTGGCTGCTTCCTGGCTGACCAAGATCCCTGCCGTCCAGGTTCAGGGCGTCCTGCGCTCCCTCAGAGTGAGTCTCTGTGCACCAATCAGGACTTCGTCCTCGTTAAGATGCTGACCTGTCCACCTGGACCTGCAGGTGAGTCTGGGGGAAGAGGAGCTGGGCGTGCTGATGAAGATTCTAGTGGAGAACATCGGAGAGGGAAGTAAAGACTCCGGCGCCGACGTCAGGTCAGCAGCAACCGAAGGTACGTTCGGCTCTAGGAGGCTCACCTTTCTCTGAGCAGGTCGACCTCCGACCCCTGACCCACTCTTCAAAATGGGAAAGACAAGAAGACGTCCCAGTTGAAAATGGCTCCAGATCTGCATCCAGGGCAGTAACTAAATGTTTTAACCCAGCTGGACCTAAGCCAACTAGGCCGAACCAGAACCCAGGTCCATCTCCTAGCACTCAGTGAGGAGTATGGTCAACATCTCCACTTACCACCATAAACATCAACTCTACGGGGACTTGAACTGGACCAGAACTTTGGTCTGATGAGACCAAGACTGAGTTCTTCAGAATCCAACCCCCCAGCTGGGTCACTCTGAAGTACGGTGGAGGATCTGTGATGCTTTGGGCCTGTTTCCAGAGACCTAGGATCCTTGATAGAGTAAAATAGGTCAGTAATTGATCTCTGGGGCAAAGAATTGAAATTGGTGACATGTGAACTAGGCTTGAGCAGCACACCAACATGCAGAAGCCCCGCTCTTCTCCCTGCCGGCCGCAGTAAAATTGTCGAGCCTTGACCGGTCCGCGGTAATGGGGACCACTGATCTAGAGCTCAGAGGTTCTCAACCCACGGAAATATTGGAGAACAGTTGCTGTCCTAAAGTGGAGGCGACTGAGAGGAGTAGCTCCGTATTGTTGCTCAGTTCGGGCCTGAAGAACACAACCTGGAAATGTTGGCTACAAAGTGAAGCAGTCCGATGAAACTCTGCCTCTCTCTACGCCTGAAGGGGGAGCTGCAGTTTAGGGGAACACCAGGAATTCTCCTGGAGGAAATGGTTCAGTCTTGCGCTCCAGATTAGTTAAGATTACTTGAAGACCTAAACCTGAGTTTACCTCCACAGGGAAGGCGGAGCTTAGTGGGCAGCCAGAGGCGGAGCCGCGACGGTCTGATGGTCAGACGGCCTCCGCCGGTGAAGGACCGCCTGCAGATGACGTCATCAAAGTTCTGGTCGACTTTGAAGTCAAAGAGGTGAAGGATTGACCAGGTCAGAGGTCACCTGCTCCTGGTCGCTGCTCCACCTTTCCGCTTCCTGTTGCAGGTGTTGCTGTCCCTCAAGAAGCGCTCTGACCAGCGGGAGGCGCCGTTCCTGGTGTTCCAACTCGACCAGCTGGGAATCCACACCAAGGTCCGCAGGTTCGACCTGTGTGCCACCACCTACATTAGACAGGTTTCCATGAAGAGCCTAGAGTTCAAAGGTCAGACTGGAACTGGTCCCTGGGGTCTACTGGTACCTTCCCAGTAGAACCCGGTCATGCTTCAGGTCTCTGTTGTTCTCCCTGGTTCCAGATACTGGCGGCAACCCGCTGTGTCTCATCAGCTCCTCGGTTGAGTCCGGCGCCGAGCTGCTCAAGGTGGAGTTCTGCAAGGTAGAAGAACCAGACGATCCTGATGGACTGGTTCTGATTCTGTTCTGGTTCTGGTCTGAGTCTTTCTGCTCCATGTATCTGCAGGCAGACCGCACCGGACCAGAGTTCTGCTCCGTCTACAAGAACACGGAGCAAATGATCCAGGTGAGTCCGACCCCGGTTGACGAGACGTTCATGATCCCTCCAAGTGTCGGATTTAATGAACTTTAGACCAAATTCTGCTGGACAGACAGTCTGTCCAGCCATCCGTCCATCTGTCATCAATGTAAAGTCTCAAAAGCATCGTCCTTCTGGCTCAATGCTTTACAGAGTTCCTTAGGTCTTCATGTCTTCTGCTCTGAGTTCCTCAGAGGACTTCAGGGTTTGTCTTGGTTTGTCCTCAGGTGATGTTCTCGTCTCTGGACGTCCTGCTCCACACCCAGGCGCTCCTGTCCGCCGCCAACTTCCTGTCCATGTCTCTGTCGTCGTCCAGCAGCATGACGCCTGCAGAGAAGGACGTCCGGCTGAAGACGGAAGACAAGATGGCGACTTCCAGGTCCGGTGAGTATCTGTCCATGCAGCCTGAGTTGAACCCACGGCACACTCAAAGCTAATCCGAGGCCGCGACGTGTCCTACAGGTGTCCTGGTCCCGCCTGCAGACCCGGAGGTGGTGGACCTGAAGGCGACAATGACGCTGGGAGCCTTCAACATCCTGGTGTGTGACCAGACTTCCAACATGGCTGACATCAGAATCACAGGTGAGGGCTGTTAGCCTGACACTACAGCTGTATCAGGCAAATCCTCTGACCTGTGATTTCGTCCTCAGGGTTGGACAGTTCGCTGCTGAGGCGGGGCAATCAGACCCAGATGTCGGCCCGGCTACTGGACGTCGTCGTCCTGGACGTAGATCCCAGGTCCGTCCACAAGGAGGTGAGAGCGGGTCGCCTCAGTCTGCAGGGAATGAAACAATATCCAGACTCACTCCACAGACTGTCCTCTCCTGCTATGACCACAAAATACCAAGAAGTTGCCAATAACAATCTGACAAGTGTGGCATGCATCCATTTTTATCTTGAAGAGTCAGAAAGCAGAACCCCATCTGGCTGCAGAGCCTCTGTCTCTGTAGGCAGAACAGTCATTTCCTGAATTTCATCATGTTTTATCTCCACCTCAGCAGCCATGTTGGTTACAGCAGGACGGCCTCCAGGCGTCCCCTGATATCCCCTGATGTCCCCTGATGTCTCTGTGCTCCTCCCTGTCCTGCAGGCCGTCTCCATCATGGGAGACGAGGTGTTCAGCTTCAGCATGAGTCTGACTCCCAACGCCACCGAGGGCGCCGGCTACGCCGACACCTCTAAGACAGACGGCCAGGTGAACCTGAGGGTGGGGTGCGTCCGGGTGGTCTACCTGCACAGGTTCATCATGTCTCTGCTGGTGAGTCTGGAGGACAGAAGGACGTCCTCCTGTTTTCTCTTAGACCGGTTAGCTTCATTTTCTAAGCTTTTTGTCTTTTTTTCCTCAGAACTTTAGCAACAACTTCCAGGTAGCAAAAGAGGCGCTGAGTTCGGCGACTGCGCAGGCTGCAGAGAAAGCTGCGTCCAGCGTCTTGGCCCAGAGGACGTTCCGTCTGTCCTTGGACGTCCGGGTGAAGGCTCCCCTCATCATCATCCCCCAGTCCTCCACTTCCCATAATGCACTTGTGATGGACCTGGGTCTCATTACGGTGGGGAACAGTTTCTCTGTGCTGCCGGCGGGAGAGCGCCCCCTGCCTGCTGTCGTCGACAACATGACCGTGCAGCTGTCTGAGCTACAACTGTCCAGGTGAGCCGAGCCGAGTCCGACTGGACCGGGTCTCCGCCTGCGAGAGGCCTAAAGAGCTCGTCTTGGCAGTGGAAAGCACTTGACCCATGTTGTCCCGCTGTCCTCCAGAACCTGGTTGGGCTCCGGGTCCGAGAAGCCGAGCGTCGAGCTGCTGAAGCCGGTCAACCTGCAGCTCAGCATCAGGAGGAACCTGGCGGCGTCCTGGTACCACAAGATGGCCGCCGTGGAGCTGGACGGAGACCTGAAGCCCATGGAGGTATGGGGACAAGCTCGAGGTCAGAGTTGAGGTCAGGGTTGCCTCCCAGACAGACCCACATCATCACTCCTCCACCACCGTGCTTCACAGCATCAGGTGTTTCTGCTGATATGTGGGTCTGGTTCTGTTCGTTCTGGTTCCCCCTCACCCTCTCCTGAAGGCTAGCAGGCTAACTACTCCAGGCTAGCTCTGCGGGTGAGAAGAGGCCTAGGTTCTGCTCCTGGTTCTGACCCGGTATCTGTGTGTGCAGCTGGAGCTCAGTCAGGACGACCTCAGGGTCACGCTTCAGATCCTGACGGAGAACCTGGCAGAAGCCGGTGGTCCGGATGGCGGCGCCGCCCCAAAGGAGGTCCGTCTGCAGGTTCCAGTGGTCGCGGCGCCCCCAGGTCGGAGAACCGCAGGAGAACCTGAACCGGGCCAGTGAGTGTGGGTTGCATGTGGGGTTGACCTGTGTTCTACCTGCCCAGGTGAGCCAGCTGGGAGAGGAGAGCAGGACGAGGATGAAGCCGTGGAGACGCTGAAGTTTTCCTTCACCGTCCAGTCTCTGGGTCTGGTTCTGTACCACGATGACCCGAAACAGGTGAGTAAGGCTGGATCTGGTCCGGCTCGTTCCAGTCTGGCTGATCTCTCTGTTGTACCTGTTCCCAGCAGCCTGCGGGCCTCAGCCACCAAGAGAACCTCAGACTGGGCCAGCTGGTTCTGCGTCTGATGACAGCTTCGGGACGGGCCCGGTCTAATGGCAGCGTGGAGGTGAATACGGTTCTGACGGCGTGCACTCTGGACGATCTGCGGGCTGGAGTGAACCGGGTCACGTCACGGTAATGATCACATGACTGTCTGAACAAATGAGACCCCAGACAGAACCGGGTCACCAGAGGTCCAGACCCTCTCCTGACCTAGTCTGGGAGGAAAGTTGTGTTTATTCAGTGCTGAGGTTCTGTTGGTTCTTCTGGACCTCAGCATGATAGCTTGACATGTTTTTAAGCTTCAGGTCCGATTCACCCGGCAGCAGCGTCTACTGACTTTGTGTTGGGCCCATTGGTTCTGTTGGCTTGGTGCTGAGGAGTCGAGAAACCATTTTCTCTATAAAGTCAGAAGGAGGTCAAACTGAAGCCTTCCTGTTTGGGGCGTTTGAATCCAGTCCGGACTCTGAGCTTTGGTCCGGTTCTCTGGGAAGACGCTGGTCAAGATGTCCGTCAGTCCAAACCTGGTTGGTCCATGGAAAGTTCTCCAGACATGTGAAGCATTTTCACCATCAGACTCGGTTCAGGAGTTGCTTCGACCAGAACTTGACCACAAGCTGGACCCAACCGTCCTTTAGCGGTTTAGGTCCGTTTAAAGGTGGTGTTTGTGCAGTTGTAGTCCTTTCTAACTGAAAAGCTTTATCCATCTCGGACTGGCCGCTGGTTCTGGACTGTCGGTTGAATTGGACCTGGCTGGCCTCGGTGTCTGCATCTCTCCACTGGAGGTTCTGCTCTGGACTGGTTCTGGTCCAATGTCTGGAGAATCACCCTCTACTGGTGGAAGTCCTCGAGCTCTATTCTGGGATCACTTTTAATTTTGATTTCTGTTTCCATCCATCCATCCATCTTCTTCCGTTTATCCGGGTCGGGCCCAGAACCCCCGAATAGACCTTGCCAGGGAGGCTTAAGAGTGTGACCCCCCTGAAATTGGAGCACACCCTCCGGTCCCCCTTTTTGAACAGGGGGACCACCACCCCAGTCTGCCAATCCAGGAGAACTGCCCCCGATGTCCATGCGATATTGCAGAGTCGCCTTAACCAATACAACCCTACAACATCCAGAGCCTTGAGGAACTCCAGGCGGATCTCATCCCCCCCGGGGCCCTGCCACCGAGGAGCTTTTTGACCACCTCGGCGACCTCGACCCCAGAGATTGGAGAGCCCAACCCAGAGTCCCCAGGCTCAGCTTCCACAATAGAAGGCATGTTGGTGGGATTGAGGAGGTCTTCGAAGTATTCTGCCCACCGGCCCACAACATCCCGAGTTGAGGTCAGCAGCACACCATCCCCACTGTAAACAGTGTTGGTGCTGCACTGCTTCCCCCTCCTGAGACGCCGGATGGTGGACCAGAATCGCCTAGAAGCCGTACGGAAGTGTTTCTCCATGGCCTCTCCAAACTCCTCCCACACCCGAGTTTTTGCCTCAGCAACCACCCGAGCCGCATGCTGCTTCGCCCGCCGGTACCCATCAGCTGCTTCCGGAATCCCACAGGCCAAAAAGGCCCGATAGGACTCCTTCTTCAGCCTGACGGCTTCCCTCACCGAAGGTGTCCACCAACGGGTTCGAGGGTTGCCGCCATGACAGACACTGACAACCTTGCGGCCACAGCTCAGATGAGTCGCCTTGACAATGGAGGCACGGTCCACTCAGACTCCATGTCCCCCACCTCCCCCGGGACGTGTTCGAAGTTCTGCTGGAGATGGGAGTTAAAGCTCCGTCTCACAGGGGATTCCGCCAGACGTTCCCAGCAGACCCTCACAACACGTTTGGGCTGCCAGGTCTGACCGGCATCCTCCCCCACCAGCGGAGCCAACTCACCACCAGGTAGTGGTCAGTGGACAGCTCCGCACCTCTCTTCACCCGAGTGTAGATCTGCAGATCCGATGAAACGATGACAAAGTCGATCATCGAACTGCGGCCTAGGGTGTCCTGGTGCCAAGTGCACATATGGACACCCTTATGCTTGAACATGGTGTTCGTTATGGACAATCCATGACAGGAACAGAAGTCCAACAACAGAACACCACTCGAGTTCAGACCAGGGGGGCCGTTCCTCCCAACCACGCCCCTCCAGGCCTCACTGTCATTGCCCACGTGAGCGTTGAAATCCCCCAGCAGAACAAGGGAGTCCCCAGGTGGAGCACTCTCCAGTACCCCCTCTAGGGACTCCAAAAAGGGTGGGTAACCTGAACTGTCGTTCGGCCCGTAAGCACAAACGACAGTCAGGACCCGTCCCCCCACCCGTAGGCGGAGGGAGGCTACCCTCTCGTTCACTGGGGTAAACCCCAACGTACAGGCGCCAAGATGGGGAGCAACAAGTATGCCCACTCCTGCACGATGCCTCTCACCCTGGGCAACTCCAGAGTGGAAGTATGTCCAGCCCCTCTCAAGGAGACTGGTTCCAGAACCAGAGCCATGCGTCGAGGTGAGACCGACTATTTCTAGCCGGAACCTCTCGACCTCTCACACACTAGCTCCGGCTCCTTCCCCACCAGAGAGGTGACATTCCACGTCCCAAGAGCTTCTGCAACCGCGGATCGGACCGCCAGGGCCCCCTCCCTCAGCCGCCACCCATCACACAAGAACCACCAGGCGCTCGCCAACGTGGCCCCCTTCCAGGCCTGGCTCCAGAGTGGGGCCCCGGTGACCTGTGTCCGGGCGAGGGAATACCAAGTCCAAAGTTCTTGTCCATCATTGGGGTCTTCGGGCTGCACCTTGTCTGGTCCCTCACCTGGACCTGTCTGCCTTAGTGACCCTACCAGGGGCATGAAGACCCAGACAGCAGAGCTCCCAGGATCATTGGGGCCCTCAAACCCCCCCACCACCATAAGGTGGCAGCACAAGGAGAGGATTTCTGTTTCCTTTGGGTTTAATTTGTCAGCATTGACTCTCAGATCCAACATCCAGCTCCGTCGTTTCCGTCAGTCTGCGGTCCAAACGCTGATCTGGCCCAGCAGGCTCCGGCTATTTGGGTGTTTAATCTCATCTAGACTCATATCGGTTCCACCAGTCTTCAAATATAGCAGAAACAGAGCGGCGTTGCGTTTTTGCACTTTACTGTTGTTTTTTGAAATTTTTTGCAGTTCTTCTTAAATGAGCAAAGTAACCGCAGTTTTGCTGCATTCTTGGATTCTGAAAGGTCCATCTTATCTGTCACTGAGCCTCATGTAGAACTTCCAGAAGTTTCAGGTCTAACCCTAATACTGAACACTCGGTGTAGTAAACAATGCATGGTATTTATACTCTTTGATGCTTCTTAAAATTGGTTTGCTGCCAACTCAGAGCCTCCTTGAATATAAAAGCTTTGACTTTTATTCTGACACTCATTAATATTTAGAGTCAGAATGGACTAAATAATCATAAACCACAATGAAGAACATAAAACTCAACTTAGTGGAGCAACATTACAGTTTGAGGCTGAAATAAGAATGTTTAGCTGGACCTCATTGTTGCTGGTGCCTCTCCTTGCAGGATGGTGGGACAGAGGGACGAGGACGTCTCCCAGGCCATGGTGGACGTGACGCTGCGCCAGAGTCAAGTAGAACGAGACCTGGTGGCCGTCCTGCAGAAGCTCTATCTGTGTGCCAGCGTGGAGTTCCTCATGGCAGTTGCAGATTTCTTCCTTCAGGCTCTGCCTCCGAGTCTGCCTGCAGCCGTCCCTGCTGCCCCAAGCAACAAGCTGCCACTGAAGCAGATCGCAGAACCACGGAGCGAAACCAAACCTGGTAGGACCTGATAGGACCCAGTAGGACTGCCTTAGGTTGAGTCATTTAGAATGAGAGGGAACTCCTGTTGTCACAAAGCAGTAGAGAAAAACACCTGATGAACCTGGATGTTCATTGGCTGGGCCCCCGGGCCTCTGGGCCTATGGGCCCCGTAGGGTTCTTAGGCCGAGTTCAGTGAGTCGGGCTCCCCATAGGGGAAAGCAGCAGCGTGGCCCCTCCTGACCCTGGACTGTCTCTGCAGCCGCGGCGCTGACGACCCGGCTGCGGGCCGTCGTCGTGGACCCGGAGGTGGTGTTTGTGGCCGACCTGATGAAGGCGGACGCGCCGGCGCTCGTCGCCTCGTTTCAGGGCGACTTCAACCTGCTGGCGGAGGCGGACGGATCACAGAGCGTGAGGGCCCACCTGAGGGAGCTGAAGGTTCTGGCCGGCCCGTTCGTTCAGAGCAAGGAGAACAGAGCCGTGACCACCGTAAGTCCTGATCTGCAGAATGAGAACCGGTGCGGGGTCGGTTCCTTTGATCCAGATGTGACTCATTGTACCAGGTGCTGCAGCCCTGTTCTGTCACATTGGAAACCAGAACCAGTCGGACCCGGCCAACCAGCGGCTCGGTGACGGTGGAGGAAGTCATCGTTAAGGTTGGTTCATGGAGTTCAGCTGAAAACGTCTCTGCTGATGGTTCAGTTGTAATATTTATTTTATTTCAGTTTATTCTCTAGCTGAACTTTTTAAAAGAAAAAAGTGAAGCTGCTGGGTCACTGGTTGCTATGGCGATGCCCTCCCTCTCTGAGGAGCCCACAGCATCATTCTTCCCATCAGACAGAAATATAACTTGTGTGGAAAAGTCATCAGAACGTCTAAACCAGCTTAGGCTCCAGTCCTGTGGGGCTGCTGTCCTGCATGTTTTAGATGTGCCACAGCACACCCTACCGTACCCTAACGCTGACCCCTAACCCCTGACCTCTAACCCTTGACCCTGCAAAACACTGGAATGTAATGGTTGAATTCCCTCCTCCAGGTGTAGATCAGTTCTCCAGAACCTTAGAGACCTCGTTATTCTGTTCAGGTGGTGCAACAGAGGCTCATCTAAAGGTTATGATCTAGACTGTTTCTGCAGGAGTTCTGATGAGTTCAACAGAACCTTCAGGTCCAGTTTCTCCAGAGTCATCCAGAACCAAATGTACAGGAAGTGAATGAGTGTGTGGGTGTGTCTCTCTGGGCTCTGATTGGGCAGAAACCAGGAAGTCCTCCATCAGTGGGAGACAGAAACACCAATCAGAAGGAGAAGCTGGAGGTGTGGAGTTGAAGCTGAGCTCAAGAACGGAGATTAAACCGGGTCAGAATCGGGTCAGAACCATCATTTGAACATTCTGTGAGAAAACTGGGTCAGGGTAAGTCCCAGTTGAACTGATGGCTCACTCACTGATTTCATCAAAACATTAAAACTCACTTCACAGATTTTTCATGTTTTTTAATCTAATCAGACATTTTGACCAAAAGTCAAAATGATTTTTATCCCTGATTGGGTCACTTGCTGAGCAGGGAGGGGTCAAAGTGTTGCAGTGGTCTAGTCCAAGTCTGTCCGAGCTGAGCCGACTGACTCATCTGTGTTGTGCTGACTGTGAAACAGGAAGTGCTGAACCGTCATCCAGCTCAGTGTTGCCTCATGCTCTGCTCAGATCTCTCCGGTCATCCTCAACACGGTGATGACGATAACGGCCGGCATGACGGCGAAGGCACAGGCCGAACCGGGTCGAGCGTCTCCGGTGGAGGTCAGCGACCTGTGGTCTGTCATGAACATCTACAACTGCAACTTCTGGTTCCTGGGGGTGGACCAGGCCACCGAGATCACAGAGAGCTACCGGGAGTCTGACGGCAGCACCGATGGGGAAACCTTCACCGCGCAGGTCAAGGTAAACCACACTGGACTTTCTGGAGCTTCGCTCAGGTGAGGGCGGAGGCTGCTCTTCTTCACGGAGTCTTCTGGTGTTCCAGGTGGTCCAGGTGACGCTGGAGTCGGGTTTGGGCCATCGGACGGTCCCGCTGCTGCTGGCTGAGACGTCCCTTAATGGAGTGGCCAAGAACTGGTCGTCTCTGCTGCAGCTGCAGGCCGACTTGACGCTGGAGGTGATGCAGCCAGCTTAGGAACTTTTATTTTGAAAACCTTCACATTGATTCAGTTCGGACAGGGATGAGATCTCAAACACATCCCTTCATTTGGTCACCATGTTTGGAAAATGAAGTGGGATTAAATCAACTTTAGCAACATTGATTTTTAAAAATTATATTCACAAAAATACATGTTTGTAAGTTTGACCCAAAATGTTGAACTTCTGAGTCTTTATTGAAACCTTGAAAGAAGAAAAAGCCTCAGAACCAGCGGCCTCCACCTGCAGCTTGGAGACTCCCTCTCCTTCACCTGGCTCCAATATCAGCTCATTAGAATTAGAATATTTTAGGAAATGTGGAGGATTTGTTTGACTTCTGATGCTGCTTTATGTGTAAAAAGTGAAGGCACAATGAGCAGGTGCTTCTGCCTCCACTGTTTCAGTCTAAGCTCTGTTTTCTTGCCATTGACAGGAATTGAAATATTGTTGATCTATTTCTGCACTGCTTTTGTCAGCTGACTAGTTCTTTCAGCATTGTGGTTTTACTTGTTTACGGAAAGGTTAAGAAGGACCAAAGCATAAATAAATATAGATATTAGCAGAGCCAATGTTAGCAATGCAGATTAATTAGAGAGGAAGTCACAGGAGACCACTGATCTAAACAATTAGACTATCAAAATAAAGCTCAACGATAATGTCCAAAGGGAGGAAGAGACTTCGTCTCATTGTGTTGGCTAACTAACCCCAGCCCTTTCAAAATAAAGTTGAAAAGAGTCTTCAGTGTAAAGGTCTAAATCTCAACCAGATTGAAAGGATCCCTGCTGATCAGGGTTTCAGTTCCAATGATGATCTAACGAGTAAAAGAATGGATGACCTGGTTCCTTTAGTCTCCTTGGAATAGGGGTTGAAATGTAGATGGGGCAGGAAATCCAGAGCTCCGCCTTCCACTAAATCTTTTTCCTGAAGCACATTAAAACAAGACAAAAGTCCTGAACAATCTGTAGAGCATCAATGGAAAGAGTAACATCCCAGATGACCTTTTGCTGCTGATCTGGGTTTCAGTTCAGTCCAATGATGTTCAGGTTGCTGTGCCACAAGGAACCCTCAGATTCCGGTTATTTTCTTTAACGATGGAAACAAGGTGACAGTCTGTTTGTATTTGCAGGTGAACTATTTTAACGAGGTCCACGCCGTGTGGGAACCGCTAATAGAGCGAGTGGACAGCGGCCGGCGGCGCTGGAACCTGGAGCTGGAGGTAATGGATCTTTCCTCATACTGAGCACGATGCGTTTTGCTCCACTGCCCTGATTGGGGCTCAGAGCAGCCGACAGAGTTTGATTGGGTGATTCTTTTTATTCGCACAGATTAAGAATAATCCAGTCATGGACAAGAGTCCTGTGCATGGAGATGACTTTGTGTTTCTTCCTGAACCTCAAACTGCCATCAACATCTGCTCCAAAGACACCCTGAACATCACCGTCTCCAAGTCCAGCCTCAGCGTCTTCCAAAAGCTTGCAGAGGTACACCTCAACAGTCCAGCAGGGGGTGCTGTTTGGCAGGTCTCCATTTGGAGATGGAAATGCCCTTCAATGCTGTTTGTTCTCCTTCAGGCATTCAGTGAGGGAGCAACCTCAGCCTTCGACCACACTCTGAAGGAGAAACCTCCCTTGACCCTGAGAAATGCTCTGGGCATTCCAGTTATCGTGCAGCACAGCGCCAACCTGAGGCCGGTCGGATCCGTGGCAAAAGGAAAACTTCACGAGCTGTCGGTGGATCAGAGCATGGACTTGATGCACTCTGCTTTTGAATCCACAATCAGAGGGAAACTGTCAGCTCTGCAGCGTCAGGAGAGCGGCCTGTTTAACCTCACCATCGGTCTGAAACTCCCTCTGATCGCTGCCTTTCCTCTAAGTCCTGACATAGTTTTAGTGACTCTGTCTGTCTGAACCTGCAGTGCCTTCTGGGTACAGCGAGATCTCCAACATCGCCGTGGATAATCCTGGCAGACGTCTCTACAACGTTCGAGGTCCAATGCTGCAGGAGGCGGTGTCGGTGCTGCTGCAGATTGATGCTGCTGAAGGCAACAAGATCATCACTGTCCGCTCCCCCCTGCAGGTCAGAACCCAAACTCTACAACTTCATTGTAACCAACACTTGCTGTTGGGTTTGTAACCCTAACCCTACCCACCGTCTCCATCTGTGTCTACAGATTATAAACCACTTTACAGAACCCTTCACCATCCTGAAATACTGCCCAGCATCCAGAACCCTGCAGAGCATCGGCACAGCGGAGCCGGAACGGGAGTTTCATGTTGATCTAGAAGCATACAGGTGGGGCTCACTGAGGGGTTCTCGGCTAGATCGGGGTAGCTGGTTCTGTCGATTGGCACGGAGCTGAAAGTGTCCCGTCGTCTCTTTCTGGCAGGTGCCAGCTGTTTGTACGTCCAACGGGTCGCCTGGACGGGCTGTATGGTCCGTCTTCCAGCTGCATGGCCTGGAAGGAGCAGGTCCACTGCAGCTCTGAGGTCCAGTCCGTGCTGCAGTGTCCTGCGTCGGACAGCAACCTGCTGCCGCTCACGGTCAGCACGCTGGCCGTCCCCGATGACCTGCGGCACATCAGCAGCCGCGGCGAGGAGGACTGGGACCCCGCCTACATCCTCCACCTGCATCCAATGGCAGCGCTGTGCAACCTGCTGCCGTACACCGTCAGCTACATCATGGAGGTGGGCGTCTGTCTGCCTATTGATCGATCGAACCAGTTAAAGAATGAATGACCTGGTTCCTTTGGGTACAGCGGGGTTGAAATGTAGATGGGGCAGGAGGTCCAGAGCTTCGCCTTCCACTAAATCTTTTTTCCTGAAGCACATTAAAACATGACAAAAGTCCTGAACAATCTGTATCAATTGAAAGAGCAACATCCCAGATGACCTTTTGCTCGCCCCTTCACAATGACCTCAGCAGGCCTTCAACACCTTTTGTGGTCATGTTTGGGTTAGAACATGTTAGGTTCACTTCATCCACAAAAAACAGCTCATTAAATCTCACCCATGTGTTTTGTTGTGCTTGGTGTCCCGCAGAACTCGGCTGAAGTCTATGAGATTCAGGAGGGCAGCACCTCAGACCTGCTGAACGCCCGCGTGTCGGGTGAGATCATCTCTGTGGCGCTGATCCGGTACCAGGGCCGGGGCTGGCACGGACACATCCAGATCAAACGGGAACTGCCGGAGTTTTTCGCCGTGTGCCTGACCTGCGACACTGATGCGGCGCTGACGGTGGACGTGAGCGTTCACGTGACGAAGACGGCGAGCCGCGTCCTGCTGTCGCTCTTCAGCCCGTATTGGATCATCAACAAGACGAGCCGGGTGCTTCAGTACAGCTCAGAGGACGGCGTCTTCAAGCATCCGGCCGAGTACCGAGACGTTGTCCTCTTCTCCTTCAAGAAATCAAACCTGTTCACCAAAAGCAAGGTGAGAGTCGCCGTGAAGGCAGAGTTTAATCAGACCGCCTTAAGGAGCCGCCTTAAGCAGCCAGACCCACAAACAGATTGCTGTTCAGCCAGATGTAAAGACGTTTCTAAATTAGTTATTAAGTTTTTCTCTCACAGTTTTAGTCAAAGTAACGATATGAAAACTTTTTTATCTAATATTTATACTGCAGTTGGAGCTGATCACTGATATTTACCTATATGTATACATCAGAGGTTAACAGAATATTTTCTCTATTAATTTTATTTTGGTTATAATTCACACCCTTCACTGGTGCACATGGGTGGACATTATAGACTTTATGCAAAGATTTCATCGCAAAGGCAACTAAAATCAATTAATAAAATAATTCTTTCTGAATATCATCTCATGGACTTTGAACTAATTGCGTCTTTCTGACCGGGAGAAAGACGCAAATGTTGAAGAGTTCTGGACCGGACGCTCTGGAGCGTCTGGTTAGGAAGAGCATTAAAAACCTTTGGTGGAAATGGAGCCTTTAATTCCAGACCAGAGAAAACTAAAGAGATGCAACATTGAACTAATCCATTTATAGCCTAAACATATAGACTATATATAGTCTATATGTCGGCATTTTATCTAAATAAATGTGCAGAAGTTAATTAGACAGTAACATGCGCAGTGCGCTGCACAACCAATGCAGACTGCGAAGGGTTAAACTGAAACTCATGTCCTTCACTACATCACCAACACACAGCCCAAAGTGGAAATAACTATCAGTTCAAATCAAATCAAATTTATCTTTTATTAGTATAGCACATTTCAGCAGCAAGGCATTTCAAAATGTTTTACATCAAATCAACACAGAAACAATGAAACATAGAATCAATAATCAAGTCAGGTTCCATCAATAAAATTTATAATTGATTACGTTTCTAATAAAATCCTAATCAGGTTGGTAGTGAAGACGCTGTTGCAATAATCAATACGACTGAAGATAAACGCATGGATGAGTTTCTCTAGATCTGGCTGAGACATTAGTCCTTTAATCCTGGAGATGTTCTTCAGGTGATAGAAGGCTGACAGTTGTCAATATTGGCCCGGTTTCACCCATCAGATTGATCAGCCCTAGTTCAATCTGTCACTGGATGGTTTTGATCCATCTGCTGCTCACCGGCTCAGTTTAGATTTTTCTCTCACTATAAAGACGTTTATGTTTAAACACAGCTTGAGCGTCCATCTGGATTTGTGTTTTAGCAGGTTCTTCCTGCATGTGAATTAGAATTGATTTCCTAAGGAACATTGCATATTAATCAGCATGAGCGCATTAAAACAATGTGTGGTCGCTTTGCAGCTGCAGCTCTGCATCTCTACCAGCTCCTTTTCTGACGGCTTCTCCCTGGACACAGTGGGAAGTTACGGTTGCGTCCGCTGTCCCTCCACCAACAAGGACTTCCTGGTACGTCCCATTGTCTCCTACTGGTTTTAGCTCTGAGAGGCTCTTCTGCTGAAGTTCCTCCTGTCGCCCCCTGCAGGTGGGCGTCAGCATCCAGATGAGCAGCTTCAACCTGACCAGAATCGTCACCTTCAGTCCGTTCTACACGTTGGTCAACAAGTCTTCATATGAACTGGAGGTGGGAGAACTCCTCAGCCAAACGGCCACCAGGTGGCACTACGTCCCGTCCACCGAGGTGAGGGGAGCCGGCAGCAGAACCCGGTCCGGATCAGAACCTGGCCTGGTTTCGATCTCCTGCTGTTGTCTTGCAGGTCCTCCCTCTGTGGCCGGAGAATGCCTCCAAGAAGCTTTGTGTCCGAGTGGTGGGATCACTGTCCCACTCCAAGTTCTTCTTCTTCAGTCAGCAAGACAACGGCACCCTGCTGAGCATGGACATGGTCAGTGTTTGTCTCTGGACCTTTGACCTTTAAAGCATTTCCAGTCTTTGACCTGAGAGTCTCTGCAGTGTGGAGGGATCATGGTGGACATCAACGTCTCCAATCACGCCACCATCATCAGCTTCAATGAATATTACGACGGAGCCGCCCCCGCCCTGCTGATTAACCACACGCCCTGGGCCACCATCAGCTACAGGCAGAGGTCACTCACACAAACGCACACACACACACACCTAACCCTCACCCTACCCTATCACAGGAAGGCTTGACAAAACGGTCCAAAGAAACCAGGTTGCTGCAGCGTATCAGAAAAGATTAAGATGACACTTTCTGACAGGTTTCTTCTCTCTTCAGTCAGGAGATGCAGAAACTAAAACTGGGTAGAGAATTGCAAGGATAACAGTCATGTTGGAGGAAGAAATGTAGTCAGAAAAACATCCTGAATGATTGTTATGATGGGTTATTATAGAAACTTTTGAAATCAGATGGAAGAAAAACAGCAGCAGAACTCACATGCTGAGTGGAAATGTTTCTACTCAGTGTGACAGAAACTGGGGACTGAACAGCTTCAGACCCAGCAGCAAATCAGAAATCAGGGACGCTGACCACAGGAAAGGCTTCAAAGGAGCAGAAAGATTGGAGTCTGGAGTGAAGGAAGAAGGTCTTGTGATTTGATTGACTCCCTTCCAGAATGACGGGCGCTTCAGTAAGAAGAGGCCAATGAAGTGTTTCTAAACCTTTCTCTACTAACCGCCTGCTAACATTTCAACCACTATACACCAACCAGGTCCTCTGTATCCTTCGCTCGTCCCCGTGGCGGATAAATTAGCTCCAAACAGAACTTGATCCTCGAGTGATTGTTTTCCAATGTTTTTGACTCCTGCAGTGGTTCAGAGGTGGTCCACAAGCTGGAGCCCTGCGAGGCCCGACGTTTTGCTTGGGACGACCCTGCAGGAACCCGCAAGCTCTGCTGGAGCTGCAAGGAGCATTCGGGGGAGCTGGACCTGCTGCAGGTCTGTGCTGCACACGCCTTCATCGGTTTCACTGCTTTCTGGACGGTAGACGTGCAGTTATGTTCATAATAATAGCACTGTGTTTCAAAAGGTGAGTAAATCTCAAGATTCCCCAAATAAATAGTATTTTAATAAACTCAAATGCATTGAGGACACTGCACATTCTATTTCAAAACAAGAAAATTGGAAAAAGTAGTTGAACATAATATTTTACTGAAAGTCAAGAAATATGTCAAAAAAATAGCAGTGTTTACATCTTTCTTCATAAACTCAAACATCTACTGTATAAAATAAGAAGTCCTTGAAGATTCAACTTTGCTGAGAATCACAAACTAATATCTAGTTTTATTTAGTTGCATAACCATAATTTTGGATCACTGCTTCACATCTGTGGTGCATGGAGTCGGGTTAACCCTACCTGCACTGGTCAGCAGGTATTGCAGCCCAGGACAACTGGACTCCATTACTGGACCGGATCAATTAAATGTAGAACGAGATTTTTCTCTAAGCCTTATCACTCAACTTCCTGTGTGACTCTGATTGGAGGGACAACTAAGAGTTGACCTATAACCTTTACTTAGTCACATGAGCATTAGATCAAAATAATGAATTATTTTTATAAAAGTTTCTTCATTAAGCAGAATGAACACAACCACTTTGACGGACAGAGAGAACCTAGAGCAGGAATCCACTGGGAACCAATTGGGTTGTATTTCTTGGTTTTGCATCATGAACAGCATTTTTTTGACAGCCCACAGGTTTTCTATGAGATTAGGGTCTGGGGATTGTGCTGGCCACTCCATTACTTGAATTCTGTTCTTCTGGACCCAGGATTTCCAGTTTAATTTTCATTTTCATTTTGTCAAAAACCCATTTCCAGGACATTTCCTCTTCAGCATTTAGCTACATGACTTCTTCCAGTATTCTGTTGTACTCCAACTGATCCATGATCCCTGGTATCCAATAAATAGACACCATGAGAAACATCCCACATCATGACGCTTGAACCACCGTGCTTCATCGTCTTCACTGTGGCTGGATTCAGAGTTTGACAAACTGTCTGTGGCCCTTAGAACCAGAAAGAACAATTTTACTTTATTAGTCCATGAAATATCAATCCATTTGTTTTTAGGCCAGTCAATCTGTTCAACTGCTTCAGCTCGTCTTTTTTTAACAGGGGCACTTTGTGGGGTTTCCTGCTGGTAGTTTGGCTTCACATCGACGTCGTCTGATTGTTGCAGAACTCACAGCCAATCACAGATCTTCTCTGATCCTCCTGGAACTGATCATCGGCTGATCACTGGCTGATCATCGGCTGACCCTTTGACATTTTGGTTACAGACTGAGCCATTTGAATAGTTTTTTTTCGTTCTTCCTCTTTTTTTCTGTTTTTAGCTGCCATTTTAAAGAGTTTGAGATCATTTTAGCTGAACAGCCTGTAATTTCTGCACTTCTTTATGGGTTTCTCCTCTCTTTTATTAATTTCTCAATCCAACAATGCCCTTCTTCTGAACAGTGTCGTGAGCGACACTTATTACTGTTTGTTCAAGGACAAATGCACATCCAACATATGCACCGTCAGCTGCCTTGATCCTTAAATAAGGGTCACTGGCTTAACACCCATTTCTTTTCTATAATCAGTGACCTCACTAATTGAAGTCTTCACTGCTATTTATTTTTAATATGCTTAATCATTTCAGTAAATGATTAAGTTTTACAGAATCAGCAGCAAGCACATCACGCCTGTTGGTTTTCTAACTCTTTATTAAACCTTCCAGCCCTAACCTTACTGCAGTGTAGAAGTTGATATTCAAACAAAAACAGTGATTTATGGGGCATGCTGTGGTGGCGCAGGGGGTCAGCGCACCCCACGGTTGGAGTCCTTAGTCCTGGATACGGACGTCGCGAGTTCGACTCCCGGCGACCTTTAGCCGCATGTCTTTCCCCCTCCTTCCTGTCTGCCTGCTGTTGCAAAAATACGAGCCACTAGCGCTGCAAAAACTCTTCGGAGAAAAAAACAAACAAAAAACCCAGTGATTTATCTGGCTAGTGATGTGGGACTGCTGTTATTTTCAACACAACTGTGCATCACTGTAGTCTCTTCATTTACCTGAAGCTTCTGCAGCCACAAAATGATAAAAGTCCTTCTAATCAGTTCACGAGACAGTATCTATTATTGCTGCATATTTTTGTAAATTATGGCCAAAGCAAAACGACAAATCCATCAATCTCTTGAAGACACAGAGGCGTTTGCAACATCAGCTAACAGGAAATATTTAGTGTCTTGAGAGTTGCTGGAAGGTCCAGCTGCTGATTTGTTGGTTGTGTAAAATGCGTTCAGGGATGACAGGAGGAACAGTTCTTCCTATCTTCCAGGAGCTAACGCTGGGCCCTTCGGTCCTTTCTGTTCCACAACCAGCGGTTTGTAAATGCGGATGCTGTTAAAACCTCCAGCACAGCCGCTTCATAGAGCGTCTCGCTTTGCCTCCTTCAGGATGTTGTGAGTCAGTTTACCTATGATGGCCAGGCTCAGATCCACTGGGTGTCCTTCCTGGATGGACGGCAACGGGTGCTGCTGTTCACCGAGGACACCGGCGTGGTCACCAAGGCTCGGCAGTCGGAGGAGCTCGAACAATTTCAGCAGGAACTGAAAGTGTCTCTGCAGAACCTCGGCCTGTCGCTTGTCAACAACGGCAACCGGCAGGAGATCGCTTACATCGGCATCACCAGGTAAACTCCATGATGTCATCTGACTCAACAGTGGAGGCACAGATACGTCCAGAAACACAGAGGGCGTCACATAAGAAAAACCTTTGAATCATTTTACGATAATTCTTGAAGTGTTTTTAAAATTAACATAGTGATGCCACAACAAAAATCCAGGCACTTTAACCCTTTCAGTCATTAGTTAGTCCTGAGCGTCCAGCGCTGCTGATGAAGTGACTCTGCTGCGGTTCTGACTCACAGCTCTGGCGTGGTTTGGGAGTTTAAGCCAAAGAATCGCTGGAAGTCCTTCAGTCAGAAGAACATCAACCTGCTGGAGAAGGTTTACCAGAGTCAGCTGAGTGGGAAGACGGAGGGAGGCTGGGTCAGACTGGACAGCAACCTGGAGGTCAGAGGTCCCCACAAGCAACTCAGTCAGGGGTCCATATGTGTAGATCTGACCCAGACTTCTGTCTGAAGAGCTGACTGTAAGTTTGTGACGTCACCGGTTGCTAGGTGAACCTCAGTCCAGCTGTCATGCTGATGCGGCAACCCCATGCGTGCCCTGTGAGGAGGAACTTCCTGTCTGGGATCCAGGTGGAGTTCAAGAGGTCACTGCACCAGCGCAGCCTGAGAGCCCAACTGCATTGGCTGCAGGTAACCATTGACACACCTGGACACACACTTGGACTGAACCTTACTCTCCTGCTGGACTCAAACACTGGTTTATTGGTTACAGGTGGACAACCAGTTGCCAGGTGCGGTTTTCCCCATCATCTTCCATCCAGTCCTTCCACCAAAGTCCATCGCTCTGGACTCAGGTTTGTCCTTCTATTCCCATTAAGCCTCAAACTGACTGCAGAGAGTCTAACTGTGAGTTCTACCTCCTCAGAGCCGAGACCCTTCATCGATGTGTCTGTCATCACAAGGTTCAACCAGCACAGCAACGTCACCCAGATTAAGTAAGGACCACAGCAGGGAACCAGTTTCTGTGAGTGAGTCCTGGATTCAGATGAGTCTTCTGACCTTCCTGTGTGCTTCAGGTATTTCATGGCTCTAGTTCAGGAGATGGCATTGAAGATCGACCAAGGTTTCCTTGATGCTGTTGCAGCTCTGTTCAGCCCAGCTGCTAACCAGCAGGACCATGGAAAGAAGGTGAAGAGAAGCAGAAACTGGATATTTTCCCTAAACTTCACAGATGAGATGTTGCTTTGAGCTGTTTGTGTTTCAGTCGGGACTCATCGAAGGAGATTTGAAGCGCCTTCAGGCCGAGCCGACTGACGCCTCTCTGTCCGACGTGTCGGGACTCAGCTTCTTCGAGCATTTTCACATCTCACCTGTCAAGGTAACTTCAGTCCTGCTCTCTTTGCTGGATGAGACTGAATTCATCTAATATGTTATAAACCTCCAACCCAAGAGTTGTTTCTGGAGGATGTCCAGCAAGTCCTCACTGGTCCTGCTTTACCTTCCAGCTCCACCTCAGCCTGTCTCTGGGGTCCAGCGATGGTGACTCTGCCCTGAAGAACCCCATTACGCAGTCCCTGAACCTGGTGCTGAAGAGCATCGGTGCTACTCTGACCAATGTTGACGATATCATCTTCAAGTAAGTATCTTCTGTTTGCGCAGAAATGGCTGCTGAAGGTAGTTTCTTTGTCCGGACGTTGATTCTGCTCTGCGTTTCTGTCAGACTGGCTTTCTTTGAAGTCAGATACCAGTTCTACAGCAAAGAGAAGCTGATGTGGGCCGTGGGCCGACACTACTCTGAAGAGGTAACATCATTAGCCTGAACCTCTAACAGTTCTACCTGGGATGTTGGGACGGGTCTTGCCAAAGTGTGTGTTGTGAACTTCTGGACCTCTCTTCTTTCTGCAGTTCCTTAAGCAGATGTATGTTCTGGTTCTTGGCCTGGATGTGCTGGGTAACCCGTTCGGAGTGATCCGAGGCCTGTCTGAAGGCGTGGAGGCCTTCTTTTATGAACCATTCCAGGTAAAACATCTGGTTTATTGCGAGATCCACATGAAACCACACCAAGGAGGAGGTTCTGATGGACGGGGCTCTGTGTGTTTGCCAGGGAGCTGTTCAGGGTCCAGAGGAGTTTGCTGAAGGTTTGGCGATCGGGGTCCGCAGCCTTTTTGGTTCAACTGTTGGTAAGAGTCTTGGAGAAAGATGTTGATTTAACTTGTGACGAGTCCTGAGGTCAGTGCTTCCAATATGGGTGTTTGTCCTGTAGGTGGCGCTGCAGGAATGTTCTCCAAGATCACAGGTTCCATGGGTAAAGGCCTGGCTGCCATAACCATGGACAAGGAGTTCCAGCAGGAACGCCGGGAGGACATGAACCGGCCGACGAAGGACTTCAAAGACAGCCTGGCCAAAGGAGGAAAAGGACTGCTGAAGGTCTGGAGAGAAGCGGTTCTGGTTCTGCTGGACCAGCAGTGATCTGATGCATCTCAGTAACAAACCGTGTCTCTGCAGGGCGTTGTTGATGGGGTTACTGGCATTGTGACCAAACCAGTGGAAGGTATGTGTTTGATGGCTCCTATTTGTTGGAAAGTTCAAGTCATTTTCAGGAGAACGGAAACAAGTTTAGGATTTTGGACCTTAAATAAAAGAAAATACAAGTTTTAGGAAAGAGTTAAGAATGAATTAAAGCTTTGAACTATTTTCCATGAAATCCTAGAAACACTTGTTGTTTTCTGATTGCAACCTGACATACCTCCTGATCCGGATTCCTTGAACCCATAATCCAGATCCTTTAGAGGTTCTCTTCTAAAATACTTTGACTCATTTGAATTCTGGAAACCCTCAGATCTGGAACCTTCAGGTTCTTTAAAACCATCTGAACTTCCAGGGTCACAACCTGTTGGACCAAACTCCAGTCCTGGAGGTTCGCTGTCCTGCAACATTTAGATGAGCCTCTGATTCTCCACCTGAACAGAATAATGAGGTCATGAAGGTTCTGGAGGACCGACCCGCACCAGGAGGAGGAAACTAAACCGTTTGATTCCAGGGTTTTGTACCTGAGGCTCATCTAAAACCTGCAGGACAGAAACTGGAGGACTGGAGTTGGACTCCTGTGTTAGATCGTGTAATCCAGCTCTTCTGAAAATAGAATGTTCCCTGTCACTTCAAATGATGATAATAAATAAAACAGCAACTCAAGAACTATTCAACTGTTTAATTGATTTTGTAGATAAAAAAAAGTCAACACTGCAGAACTTTTTATTGGCTTGTCAAAAGCCTTTTTATACAGCTGATTCCAAAATGGTACTGAAAAGTCTCTCTACGTCGGACTCTCACCAATCAGCTGGAATAAAAACAAACTGTCCGGCAGGTCACAGTGTCTGCAGGTGAAAGGTCATTCTTCCACCTGCCTTTAAGTATCCAAGGGTGTTCTACAAGGTTCTGTCCTAGGACCCCTTCTTTTTCTAATCTATATTAATAGTTTCAGATTATTGTGACATGATTTGCATGTTTGCACAACTGCATTCTGGATCTAATGGAGCGTCATGTTTGATCACGGGTCGAGGAGTGTTCCTCTCTTCTGCACGCCGGTGTCTGCTCGTTTTATCCACAAAGCCATCTTGGGTTTCCTCCCCCATCTCTCTTAGATAAACCCCTGTCACAAGAGAGGGACGGGGGTCTCTGACAAAAGTTATTGTCAGAACATTTCCAGGCGGCTATTTTCTGCGCTCGGATGATTTAATTTTATTAACTGTTTCTAAGATTCACACTGAAAGTCCTGCAGAAAAACTTTAACTTCAATTAGGTGTTTTTTAAGGCCTTATTTAGTCAAGGTCTTATTCTGGTGTTTCCGTCCCCAGGAGCCAGGAAGGAGGGCGCGGCCGGCTTCTTTAAGGGCATCGGGAAGGGCCTGGTGGGCGCGGTGGCGCGGCCCACTGGTGGCATCGTGGACATGGCCAGCAGCACCTTCCAGGGGATCCAGAGGTGAGGTTTGGCGCCTTGTGATGCGTTTCCTCTGGGAACTTCCTGTGGGCGTCTAAATGTTGTTGCTGTCTCTCTAATTTTCACACTTTCTGCTTTTGTTTTCTGTCTGCTGTGGTTGTTGGGATTTCTGTTCTTTGTGTTCTTCGCTGTTTGGGGTGTGAGTATTCCACCTGAACTGTTGGAGCTGTGCTCTGTCCATGGCTGCTGCTCAATCAGGTTGCTCAATCAGGTTGCTCAATCAGGTTGCTCAATCAGGTTGCTCAATCAGGTTGCTGTTTGACTTGATGATGGAGCTGAGCTTTAACCAGCTGCAGTTGTTTGCATGTTAAATGATGCTGCACACTGACGGTAATTCACAGCATCGTGTTTCGTGCACCGGATCCAACTCGCTGCTTGTGGCTCCGCCCCTTTTTCAGCATGTTGTTTGACCACGCCCCCTGAGGAGAACTTCCTGTCCCGCCTGCTGGAGCACAACGAAAACTGCATGAAAACATGTCGGGGCCTTTTCTTCTTTGTTGGCCCCCCTAAGAATAAAAATCATCACCATCGACTGAAACGAGGCTGAAATGCTCCTGGACGACCCGAAGGAGGGTCCGATGTTCACTGCAGTCAGAACCGGTGTCGGTCTGACCTCAGGGGACGGTGGTCCAACGGGTCTGAGTGGTTCTGATTGGTTCTGGGTTGCATGGTTCTCACTAACAGCTGCTCTGTCTGTTGTCGTTTTGCAGAACTACTAAATGTTTCGGTGCATCAATTTTTCTGGAGTTTCTGTTTCCAAATCAAATCTTGAAATTTGTGCAAATGAATGTAAATGTTGATAAAAATAATGATGATGTCACAGTGAAGGAATTCCCACTGAGATCAGGTAGCAGGAGCAGAAATGATGGCTCCTCTCCTGATTGGAGGAGCCGTCTGTCATGTGACCCATAAATTCACTGTAACCTGTTGAAGTTTCACGCTGCCCCTGCAGAGGTCCCACCAGGTGAGAGCAGCAGCTGCAGCATGAATGGCGTCAGAGTCCAGTCAGGATCAGAACCGCGGGGCTGCCACTCCACACCACTCTGAACCGCTAATTCAGGCGTGTGTGTGTGTGTGTGTGTGTGTGTGTGTGTGTGACATCAGAGTGGCCGAGGCGACAGAGGAGGTGACCAAACTCCGGCCGGTCCGTCTGATCCAGGAGGACGGGATCATCCGACCTTATGACCTGACGGAGTCGCAGGGTTTTGACCTCTACCAGGTTAGTCTCTTCTCTGTTTCCATAGCAACGAGGCATGTTTTCCTGCATAAGGTCAGAGGTCAGAGGGAACCTAGAGGAGCAGACAGTCTGGTCTTCCACACCAACATCTGGTGTGTGTGCCGACACTTTAACCAGCTCAAAAGGTTCCTTCTCCAGAAATTTAAATAAAGCAACAAACCTGAAGATGAGTCCAGTTAGAGGTCCAGAAAAACCAGAACCGAGCCGTTTGCTTCAGAGGAAACCCGAGGGAAGAAGGTTAGGCTCTTAGAGCTGCTGCTGGACAGGAAACTGCAGAAGAAGAAATTCTTGTAAACCAGCCCAACGGCTGCAGGAACACAGACGGAGAAACTGGAACTGCAACTCTTCATGTTAGTCTTTGTTTGGCAAACAGAACCTTTTAGATCCACAAATTCAAATTCACCAAGAAGTCTAAACGTTTCCAGTTTTGAGGTAAATCAAAGAAAATGATCAGTTGTCTCAATGCAGGTTGCATCAGCCCAGATTCTTTATCTAATAATATTTACTGTTATATTGTATTTATTTATTTATTTATTTATTTTTTCCCACCAGGGGGTCCTTTTTGTGGACTCTAGTGTCCCTTATACCACAGCAGGCTGACAGGAAAGGGGGAAGGAGAGGGGGGAAGACATGCGGAAAATGTCGTCGGGTCCGGGAATCGAACCCGCGACGGTCGCGTCGAGGACTGAGTGCCTCCAAACGTGGGGCGCGCTAACCTCTACGCCACTGGAGCACCCTCCATATTGTATTTATAATATACACTGAACAAAAACATCAAGCCCATGTCAAATATAAGAGTTTTATGAACAGTATAGAAACTGAAACTATATTTTCAGTATTTACTGATCTTCATGTTGGCATTGATGACATCGTGGTTGGGCCGTCTGTAGCGGATTGACCGTCCTGACTGGGGTCAGGCTGAGGAATCAGATTCTGACCCCGTTGGCTTCCCGTAGGCGGTTACAGACAGTCTGAGGCGTGCTGCTGTTCAGACCAGTAGTCTCATCAGCTGTGTGTCGCTGGTCTGAACCGACCCTCAGATGGACGAGCCGACGTGGCCGTCTGGTGCTGAGCGGTCAGACGAGGATGAGGCGGATCTGCAGTCTGTTGGAAACCAACTCTTAAACGGCCGACGGTTCGATAACGGACACTGGGTCCCTGCATCCAACACGCCAACGGCTCCCACAGAACATCTGAGGCTTTGTGACGTCGGACATAATGTGACATTTTGGGGCCTTTTATGGTCTAGTCCAAGGATTGTCCAGCTGTTGCTCATTTTGTCTGACCACCCAGTGGACATTCCCCACAATGCACTGAGTAAAACAACAACTCACTGAGCAACGCTCACTGACAGGAAGTTGGATTAAATATTAAACACAGATCAAGAGGGGGCGTGCTCCAGTGGCGTAGAGGTTAGCGCGCCCCACGTTTGGAGGCCCTCAGTCCTCGACGCGGCTGTCGCGGGTTCGATTCCCGGACCCGACGACATTTGCCGCATGTCTTCCCCCCTTTTCTTCCCCCTTTCCTGTCAGCCTACTGTGGTATAAGGGACACTAGAGCCACAAAAAGGACCCCCTGGTGGGAAAAAACAAAAAAACAAAAAAAAAAACACAGATCAAGAGAAATATTACTTTGGTACAATAAAATGTCAGCAATGTTCATTTATAGATGTTAATTTCACAAGGAAACAATATCTGACAGGAGGCCTTTATATGTTAGTTCAGTTTGTTCACTTGCTGAAAACGTTCCTCAGGGTTCTGCAGAACCTTGAAACCAGATCAGGAGGCGCTGAACCAGTCTGGAAAAAATATGTTTGAAATATTTAATCACAGTCTGAGAAACTTTAATAACAATCTAGAAAACTCCAGAAAAACAATATTACTACGACAACAGCTACTATTAGTACTAATATTATTACTACTACTAATAGTACTAATAGTAGTACTAACAGTAGTAGTATTAGTACTAATAGTAGTAGTAACAATGGCAGAAACTGTAAACCAACCTAACAATGTTTCCTCTGCTTTTCGGCTCCCATGTCCTTCATCTCCTCCTCCTCTTCCTCGACCCGTTAGCTCTTTGTCTTTCTCATCGTGTCTTTTATCGCTGGCTTGATTTCACCAGGTCAGAATAATTCTAACCTTCTTCTTCTTCTTCTTCTTGTTTGCTTCCTGCAGCCGGAGGAGGACTTGGCTGGTGATGAACATTAAACCCATCAGTTTCATGGTTCTTTGATATAATCCTCGTTAATCTACAGATATTTATAAATGTTGAAATCTGAATGTCAAATGGAGATCTGATTTCCATGCATGCCAAACAAACATTTTTACTTCCATCTTGTTATTTTTTCTAAAGTGTCTTTGCTTTTTACTTTTGGTTTCTATTCATTTATAGTTTATTTAAACCCAGTGGAAAAGAGTCAACTCTAGAATTATTTTTCTATAAATAAATTCATCATGATGTTGCTTTAAAGTGTTAGATGTTAATGTCAGAATCTCCTTGGGGTCGTATTGGATCGAAACGTTAACCTTCTTGTAAAACCGGCTCCGTCATCGGTTTGTGTTCAAAGTTTAATAAAATATCTGAAACTTGTTTTCTTCTATGAAGCATTTTCTCATCCCATAATCCCTGAAGTCTTGAAGCTCCTCCAGCTCCAGAACTCTGAGCAGGTTCTGCTGAGATCTTTGAAGGTCCCAGCAAAGCATTTCAGTTTGGATGATGGCTGGACTTTGAATAGGACTCTAGGAAACTTTAGTCTGTAGAGCAGATCCCGGTCCGTTCAGAGCCTGCAGCCCAGATCATAATACCGCCACCACTGTGCTGTTTGAGCTTTTCTCCATCTTGGTCCAACGTCTCCGCTCTGGTCTGCTCTGTCCAGAGGACACTGTCTCAGAAGTCTTTGTCTCTGCTAACCTCACTGCAGTGGCCATCTTGTGCCTAGACAGAAGAGGCTTTCAGTGACATGACCTTTGACCTTTAACCTCCTAACTGAGGCCTATAGAGCCTGAGGTGGAGCTTTTGGTTTCTGGTCTTTTCTCTGAGCTTCATGGTCCAACCTCTGACCTCTGAACCTGCTGGGATGTCTGAGAGTTTCCCTCTCTGGTGGATGATGAACTCCAAGTAGTTCAGAAATGACCTTTGACCCTTCCCAGGCTGATGAGCAGCAGAAGTTGCTGACATTGTGTTGGAGCACCTGCAATCTGCAGAGCAGCAAAACTGCTTTAATAGAGAAGCATTGACCATCAGTTCGTTGACCATCAGTTAGTTGACGATCTGATCAGCTGCTCCTGTTTGCTCCTCCCCTCTCTGCTTCAGTGGAAGCAGCAGAGTGAACTGGTGGGTTACTGGGAGATGAACTGGTTGAGGTAAGCTGTCTTCCTAGTAAGTGAGTCTTCAGTGACTCTCCTCTGCCTGTTGCTGAACAGCAACAGGAACTGTGCTGCAGGAGTATTTTGTGTTTCTGTGTCTCCAGAGGATCAAACATCTGGACGGTGAAGTCTTCAGAAGCTGCGGTCCGACCCCAGGCCACAGGAAGTCCAACATCATCGTCACCAACAGGTGGAGCCGTCCGAACAGCCGGCAGCACACAGAGCCTAGCTCGGTAGCGCTGTGTGACGTCATTTTGCTTCTCGTTGTGTAGGCGCGTGTTCTGTGTGAAGGAAATTGATTTGCTGGGTCACCTGACTACTGACTGGGAATGTTTGTTTGAGAACTTCCACCGTCCTCCGGCGGTGTCCGGATCAGAGCTCAGGATTTACTGCAAGGTAACGGTGCTGCTGGCATGTTGTTGCTAAACCTCACGTCTCTACTGAACTTCCTGTCTTTGCCTTCTAAGCTGGTTGAATTTAAAGAGCAGCTGAACATTTGCAGCGTCTGTTTAGCTTCAGAGATCTGTGTTTCTTAGCTTCATCAGGTCGTCTGTTTTGTTAGGTTCCCAAAGATGCAAAATCAACATACGTTTAATCTCACAGCATCTCAGGCAGACATGTAGCGTGAGGAAAACTATGGAATCTGTAAATCTTACACTCTGCTACGGATTACCCGTGTTGATGTTTGATTCTGTTTCTCTCATCTTGTCATACTGAAACAACTGAAACTGTATGTTTGGTCAGTGCTGTCCTCTCCTGGTTGGTCTCCTGTCGTCCATTTGTGAAAAATCTGGGTGTGATTGTTGATCCTGTTAGATTTGATTAGCATGCTAGCGCTGCTATCAAAGCCGGTTTCTTTCAGCTGGCTAAGACAAAGTCTGATCTTCTTCTTCCTGATTTTGATCCAATCATTCATCAGGTTCAGATTATTGGAGCAGAGCAAACAAAATGCTGCAGCTGGTCTGCTGACCAAAACCAGGAGGCGTCAATCTGTGTCTCTGGCTTTAAAAACCGTTACAAACTAGTCTAAAGAGAAAAGAAGGGAGCTAAAACTCCAAATTGTTTGGTTTTTATTTACATTATTAGCTGTGGAATCTGACAGTTTAATATTTTGTCTTATTATTATTACTAAACTTAATTTTCTATTTCATCATTAATGTACCTGGGATGATGTTTGTTGTGAGGAGCTTTGATTAGCTGAGGCTGTTGGAAACGAGCGACAGAAATAAACTTTTACTTGATTTATCGTTATTAGCTTCATGTAGGTAGATTGTGCTACAGAGAAGAGAAACATTCAAATATTTATGAAACACTGAGATTAGACACAGACACAGTGACATCACTTCCTGTCTGGAGGTTCCATTGCCTGATTGGTTCCTGTCTCTCTTGTTTCTTTCAGGAGATCCATAAACTGAAGCTTCCTAAAAATCAGGAGCCCGTCAGAACGATCCAGTTCAAAGATCCAAATTCTGCCCAGGTCAGTTTAATTCCAGAGGATAAGTCTTTAACACTTTCATAAAAAATTCAAACTACACCAGGAACCAATTTATCTATAGAAACATAGCCAATCAGAGATTTAAAGTTAGTTACATATGCTCATAAAACAATGAAGTATCTAGTTCAGTTTAATATTACATGCATGAAGTGACAGTGGAGAGGAAAACTTTCCTTCAACAGCAAGATACCTCCACCAGAACCAGAACCCTAAGCATCCGTCTGCCATCACCGACTGAAGGTTTGAGAAGACGCAGCAGAGACACAAAAGGAAACGTCACTGACTTAGGAGAACTTTCTATGTAGAAGAAAAGCAGATTTAAACCCTGCACTGCAAAAACATAAAATCTTACCAAGTATTATTGTTCGAGTTTAGTCCAAACATCTTAGTTCACATGAAATAAGACAAAGTTAACTCAGGTCAGATGAATCATCTATAGAAGGAAAACGTTCAGGTACCACAGCTGAACAGAACACTGGACCAGGTGTACCTTCTATGGAAACAAAATAAGAGAACCTGAAAATAAAAGTTAACCCAAAATTCTAGAGTAGTAGGAGAAAGTAGTAGAGTGAAGAGAAGTGGTCAGTTCATCCTCCAGCAGCCTGTAACAGCATGACTACAGAGGTAGCTCAGGATAACCTCAGCTTCATCGGAGACAAAGGTTTTAATCTTCGTCTAGAAAGTATTCAGGGTCTCTGGACCCACTGGGACAGAGCTGATTTTAAAGGAATACTGTGGCCAACTGGATCAGAACAAGCACTAAGACCTAACAGAACCAGAACCGGTCGTTCTGTCGGAGGCCAAAAAAAATTCTCTGTAACTTTCAACTCATTAATTCATTAGCAACTATTTCCTCAAGGATTTTAGATCAGAAAGGAAGATTAGACATAGATCTGCAATTTCTAAGGTAACCAGATTAGATGTAATTTATGAAGTCATCTTCATCCAGAGATGAAGTTTCAGAAATTTAAACTGTTTCTGAATGAACAGTTTAAATTCACACATTAATTTTATTTCTAAAAAAATATTCGTAGTTTTCCTTCCAGTTCCATATTTGCTTTGTTTTATTATTATTTTTTACATCAAATCTCCATAAAGTTTGTGAATGTAAGAGAGTAATGTGCAGTCCTCAGAGGGGTTGCCATGGAGACGGATCAGGAAGTGTCAGTATGATGGCTGGTCTCTCTCCAACAGAAGCTGCATGAAGCCATCTGGGACGCTCAGGACGCCCAGAAGCAGCACCACATGTTCAGGCAAAAGTCCCAGCGCTTCCTGAGACTCAGCAAGAAGCAGTGATGTCACTTCCTTTCTGTGGCTCTCCTGTGAACTCAGCAGTTTGTTTCTGAATAAAAGCAGTAAACGTTGGTTTTATTTTTCTGTTGCTGAAAAATGACATTGTTCCATATAAAATGTATTGAACAATTATGTTGAACCCTGAAGTAAGTGATAATGTAAATGTTTTCAGTCATTTTGGAGGAATATATTTTATTTGTAGTTTGTGGGTTATTTTTCCCTGCTCTGTGCCTGCAGGTTTCAGTTCTTTATGCCTTAAAATGAATCCATCAAAACGCTTTGCACTAAGATATTTGCATCACCACTGCAATAACTGATGCTTACTTTGTCCTTTTTATTAAAATAAACATAAATATTGAAAACTTTTCCCCATAATTTTAAAACAAGGAATGAATAAACTTGAAAATGATTTATCAACGTGAGTCCAGAGTTTTTAACACACTTTTGCTTTGAGCAGTGATGTTCTTTCCTGCAGTGGGCTGAACATCCTCAGGTTAAAGAAATAAAATCTTGATAGATCAGTCAGGTAGAACAAACCGTAGACCACTTTTGTTTCACATCAAGGTAAATTCATTTTATTTATTTATTTAGCACGTTTTCAGCAACACGGCAGTTCAAATTGCTTTCCATTAATTTGAAGGAAATAAAACAATAAACTAAAGGAAAGGGCAAAAAAGAAAAAGTATAAATTGGATGTTACTAAATGTCGAGTGGCTTTTCTCAACGGTGCAGTACCGCCCCCCAGAGGGCGTTCAGAGGACCGCAGGGTCAGTTCAGCGTCACACCGGCTGATGATGCTGTGATTCATTTGGTCTGTTTTCTCATTTTCAAGTATTTTATGTTTTATTGAGGATTTTTGGACATGTGTTTTGGCAGTGCCGTGATCATATCAAAGCAGCAACTTATATGAAAACGTGTTTTATTGTCCGTCAAAACACAACGGAATAATTACTAAAATCACGATACCCTCAGAACAATTAATCCATTCAAATTATAAAAATATCCATCCATGAACTCCGACAGACGGCGTTCATTTTATACAGTTTACAGGTTCTGTGAGTGGCCCGGTATGCAACGGTGGTATCGGCACTTTTAAATTTTAATAATCAGAATACTGGGATTTTTTTCCATTGTTTTAAATGTCAATCTGCTTTTCCCTATCGAGTCGCTCCCCGACAGCTCCGCACCGTAGGGGGTAAAAGAAAGGAAACGACGCGAACGTTTCCTGTGAAACTGGACGTAGAATGGAGCAACGAAGACGATTCAATAAACATTTCAATAAATCAATGTTTATGAGGAATTTTATTAAGAGCAGTTACTCATTAAAGCTTCTTTATTTAGAGCCTTAAATGTTTGTAAAGGTGTAACAGAGATTAGATCAGTCAGACTGAACAAAACTCGAATAGAAGCAACATTAAAATTTTAGTTTTACTTCTCAATAGTTTGTTTGCTGAGAATAAAACATGTTTGATGTGCATTATCAGTCATTTTTTGGTCCTGCAGCTTGTTAAAAAGCTTTTAAACCACATTTTACCTTACATTTCACTGTAAATTGCTCTTAAGAAATGTTCCTGCTTATTGTCCCCCGATAATGATTATGAGTGGCAAATCTTATAAAACACTTGATGATTAAGTGGTGCAACAGGTGAATGACATGATGAGTCAAGATTACTGGTGGTGAGCGTCAATAAAAAGGATAAAAAGGATTTTACAGACCATAACAGTAAGGAACTTATCATTTATTTATGTTGTAATTAGATTTTATTTTATATATTTATTTCTTCAATAGTATTTTTCATGTCAGTCTTAATGTCATGAGGCTAAAGTCACTCCATGACACTTTCAATTTGTTCTTTGTAATTTCAGTCCAGTAAAAGTATTAATCTGTAAATCAATAGACAGCTCTGTATAAAGATATAATCCATGTTTCTGTCCCATATTTGCAGGTAATATTGGTGAGGTTTGTCCCCCTCAGGCCATAGTTGGTGGCGATATTTCCACACCAGTCCTTCAGGAAGCCCATATTTCTATGGCATTAAAATGATCTGAAACGTTTGTTTTGCCACTAAAAGTTCTGGTTTACACATTAATACCATGTGGGTGGAATTTTATGGATGATACTCTGATTTCCCATTCTCCTGAGAACAAGAATATTTTCCCACTCCGATTGGCTGCTGTTAGGCCTACCAATTTTAAGTTGAATGTTCATTCATTTTTTGTAGACGCCTGTAAAATAATTTCTATTCACATTGCTTTTTTGTTTTCTGGGAAGTTAGTTTTGATGATAAAAACAGAAACAACCATAAAAATCAAAATATCAACTATAATGATAATAATATTATTAATAAAATATTGGCAGCTATTTTCAACTTTAGCAGAAATATTATTTGTGTTGTTGGGACCGCCCCATAAGAGTTTAGTTTTCTTTTCAGCAAAACATTTTGATTTTCGCTTGCTGTTTCTTTTATTGGCCACTAGATGGAGGCATTGCCATGCCGGGTGACATCTGGCTGTTGTTAGAAGCTATTTTCAACTTAAGCATTGTTTCTGTTGCATAAAGATCGCCCAAATCAAGCATACTGAGGTTTATGGATTAGAGTTGAGAAAATGTAGCATATTAAGACGTCAAATTCTTTTTGCAAGATACTGTAAGGGCATTTCACTATCCATATCTGGAGTAGTGAGGGAAAATTTACCTGCATAATTATTCTGATTATAGAGGGACAGTTTTATATTTGGATGTGTTTTGCAATGAAGCCCAGCAATGCAACACATTACAGCAAAGTGTGGAGATTTGGAAGCGACCTCCCACTTGGTTCATCAAATTGGCTGTGCTGAGCAGCCTCTTTGCTAGAGCTGCTATGCAGCTCAATTTATTTCCTCTCCTTACTGTTCCACCTACTGTTTATTTATTTCTGTCTGTTAATTTTTTTCAGGATTAGGGATAAAGGATCAAATCCTACTTGCACATTTGAACAAGCAAAAAACTCCAAAACTGAAAGTGGTAGCGGGATCCAACTTGGAACAGTTTGTGGAAGTTGCCCCAAACACCCTCCAAGTTTGATGAGTATTTCCTTGAATTACCCTAAACTTCACTCAAAATAACTTAAAAACTATAAGTTCCCATCTGACCAAACTTAAGAGTGTATACTCCTTCAAACCCTCTGCAGGTGCCCACCATGTTTGGCGGTCCTAGCTCTCTTCCATAGACTCTCATTAATTTTTCAGCCTATTCAAAGTCTGGCTAGGAATTTCCTATCAAGTTGGAACTTAATCCTAACCTCGGTGGTCTCTTACCTTAACTGTCGTGGAAAAAATCTTATTTCCAAGGTAAAATGTTCAGGTAAAAATCACTCAGTCAGGTTTATTCATATATTGTGCACAATACAGAGATCCTGTAGGACAATCAGTAATGAAGCGGCTCTGGATTAAACGTCGCCAAGCTCTGCCAGGCAGAGACAACACATGAGTTTTATACCAAAGATAAAGAATTAACAACAAAGGGAGAGACAGTCTGGTTCTGATGCAGCTGTAGAAAACAATTTCCAACCTTCTACATGAAACCCAAATAGTTCTTTTGGTGAGAGTTCATAAGCATTTCATATAGATTTTATATAGATCAGCCAGAGAGATGTAAAAGAATTTCAAAAAATAATCTTAATTTATTACAAAAAATGTCCAAAAATAATTCCAAAATGACAAATTGGTCCCAAACTGAGGTCAACATAACAAAGTATAACTCAGGTGGTAACAAAACAAACTCAAGCACAAACTGACCTCACAAACAAGACATGAGGGGAACTTAAATAATGGCTGATCAGAGCACTGCTAACACACACAAGGGGTTAACTAAACACACAAGAACCTAACAAATACTGGTCAGAATATTATTAAATCTGTAAATTAAATAGATATCAAATTTAAACTAACTTTCAAAGAGAAGAAACATTAAATAAATGGTCAAAATAAACTATAAACCAAATGTCCCTTCCCCTGGTGAACAAATGGACCGGCCCTCTGAGGAAGTTTGACAGCCATGAATGGACCTCAGTCAGCTGGAGCTCATCTGTCATTTTCAGGAGCAGGTCCAGAGGAAACTATTCTGTCTGTGTGACAGCAGAGACAGCTGCCACATCCATGTTTCTTTGTTTTTGATCTAATTTAAAAAAAAAAAAAAAAAATCATAGTTCAGCTTTAAACCTAACCCTTATCTCTGAGCCTCTGTTAAATGAATGATTTTCATCTTAATGCTTTTCTAAATGCTGGAAGTAGGTTTTAAAAGTCTGCTCTTTTAACCGTGTTTTATTCCTTTTGATTTCTCTTCAGACTCTTTCTAAGACAGAAATCACAGCTCAGCTTTAAAATCTTCTCTGATTTTCTGTTGGTTGAAAGATATGTACCTTGATGCTGCTGTGCTCACTGGGAATTGGCTTTAAAACTCATTTTTTTAAATTTATTTTCTATTTTTACTTTTACTTAAACTCAGTTTTTTGGAAAGATATCACAGTTCAGCTTTAAAATGTCATCTTTTTCTAAGTCAGAATGTCAAATTTCTAGGTGCCAGAAATGTGTGTTAACACCATTCTGAATATCAGAAATGGACTTTAAAATCTCTCTCATCATTACCCAGAATGCATTGCATGGTGGGGCATCAAATTTTAGCTTCTAGTTCACCTGTTCTTGCTGGAATCCCTAGGAAACCCTACCCATTGCGATCAGCATGAACTCCTCTGTCAAACTAGATTACTGATAATTTTGGAGAAATCAGCACCATGACTCAGAATGGGATTTACATTATTGAACTGCTGCCTGCTGCAAGCTTCAGCACAGAAGATCTCCCTGCTGGCTGCTTTGGGTAAATTGCCTCACCTTGTGAATGTGGTCATGCAGTCTTCTTAAACCACATATTCTGAGCATTCTAGAGGTCTTGCGGTGTATGATGGCACTAGAATTGCTCTTTTCTCTCATTTCAGGGGTGATGATTTCAAATCCCAGTAGGTATCTGGAGACCTGGAAGGCAGCAGCTTGTTGTGGCTGGTTTAGGTTCTACTTCCTTGGGAGGATCGCTGAGTACTGACACCCTGCTATGGCTGCTTTTGCTCCTCCTCATGGTGGGCACTAGGGTATGGGGGCCTGTAACAACCTGGTGGAGATCTACGGGTGTGCAATTTACTCTGCACAGGTTAGCTAAGGTGAGTCACTGTATTTACAGACTGCCAGCATTCAACGCAGACCAGACCAAACAAGAATCAACGGAGAACGCTTCTGCTTCCTGGGCATGCTAGTTCCACCTTGCGGTGTTAACGGATAGTGTGTTTTTGAAACCAGGGGCCCGGTACGTATCAGCCTTCCCAGGTTCCGCCTATAGGAACAGCACGTGGGAAAGGTGACTCTAGGACTCAGGAGTCTTAAATGCAGTCCAGTCTTCTATGAGGATTAGCCTCACACACACACACACAGCAACATAAACACCAACTGGCATTCTGTCTTCAATTCTACAGCTCCTCCACTTCTAACTGCGAAAGGAATGTTATTTTCAGGAAATCTTCAGCTTAAAGTGCTGCTAAATAGCTTTAACCTCCTAAGACTTGAGCTCTAGCATGGCATGTATTATTAAATCCTCTTTGATTTTTGCAATCATTAGGTCCCAATCATCCCAAATATAAAATTACTTTTACATGATGTAGCTGCTGAGAAAAATTATGTCCACATGAGGACATTTATTTTAAATGTAAAAAAGACAACATAGTAACAATTGATCAATGAAATCCAAACCTTTGGTCTCTATTCACATTAGCATTATTTCTGAGTTTAAAAACAAAATGCTACACAGTAGTTGAGACTGTGTCCACAATGTGGCCCATTGAATATACTGCTAATAGCTATGGGAAGATGCAATTTCCTTATAAAGTAAAATCCCTCAAAGTAAATTGCATTGTTGCTGTTCTAAACAGTTAATGTGAGACATTTAATTCAGAGACCAAATCTACTTCAACTTATTTTTCACCTTATGGCATCATGCTTATACTTGTGTGTAAATGGCTTTGTAACAATTGCAACCTGCCTGTAAGCAGAGCACCTTGCAAATAAAACTGCACTCAATTTTTTTCTGATGTTAAACTCTGCACCACATTGCATTCTTCAAGTTTACTGCCTTTTGCATATGGCATTAGCCCTTCCATGGACTGAAACATGGAGCAATACCTTCAATGGGTGCTTTTCCCATTTGAGTAAAATCTCTGGTTCCCACTCTGAAAAGTCAGTTGCCATCAAGCTAAGCCAAGACAATTTTTGCTGCTTCTATGCAAAAAGGTGCATGATGCTCTTGTTGGTTCCA
>NC_057869.1:0-151129 GCF_019740435.1 Gambusia affinis | reverse complement strand
AAGTTTCCAGGCTGCAACAAAGAAATTATAGGGAGAAATGGCAAGATTGGAAAACAAAGTGAAAAAACAGGAAACATCACCACTTCCAACACAAGCTGCCAACTGCTGTTCAGCACGTCCACCAGAAGTTACAATAAGAAGAGAGTTTAAAATTAATGGCCAAATTGGAGAAAGAGGTCAGAGAGACAAACTGTCCTATTCAAACCTGATCCATCAGATTGAAATGGGCCTAAAAATAAATCACAGTGAAGTGGAGATCATAGAGGCTGTGGTCAGAGCTATTAGCCCAGGTCTTCCCCTCTGTGACATGCTACAGATCAAAACAGACCTCACTATTGCACAGCTGCATACAATACTAAAGGGTCATTACAAAGAAGACAGCTCCACTGACCTGTACCATCGGTTAATTAACATCACACAGGACAGTAATGAGTAACCACAAAATTTCTTATTTAGAGCAATAGAGTTAAAAGAAAGATTGCTCGCAGCATCTAGAGAACCTGGCTCTGAGGAAGATTACAGCCCAGAACTGATTCCAAAGAAGTTTCTGAGAGCAGTAGGAACAGGACTTATTAATGATAATGTTAAACACCAGCTCAAGAACTTCCTGGATGATCTGACCGTTGCAAATGATGTACTGATAGCAAAGACTAATGAGGCAGCTAGTATTGAATGGGAAAGGCAACAGAAGTTCAGAAGGAATAATAAAGATCTGAAAGTGAGGGAGGTCAGAGCAGAAGCACAGGCAATTCCCAAAACAACAGTTGGAGCAGTTTGGGAGCAAGAACAGCCATCTTCCATCGGAAAAAAAAAATAGAACTGGAAAAGTGCAATCATCTGCTTCTCACACAGAAACCGAACTCATAAATGCCATCAGACAACTTCAAAGTGAGATGCAAGACATCAGGAGACTAGTTAATGACTCTCATTTATCTATTTCCAAATCAAAATCAAGTAAGAGACGTGGATGTAAACATTGCCAGGAAAACAATAGAGGAGAGTTTTGTGACCATTGCTTCAAATGTGCACAAAGTGGAGCTCTATCATGTGAGTGTAGATTTGTTAAAAACACATCAGACAGGCCCGGAGAAACAGATATGTCTGTGAGCAGAGTGAAATCTGTACCAGCAACAAGAGATGATAAAAAGGGAAATGACCAAACAGGAAATGGACACAAGCTTACCACTGACATCACACATCATTTGGAACTTAAATGTATGGAAGGAGTGAGACATGTATGAACCTCCTCTCCATCACAAAGAGACAAACTGCTCAACTTGATTGGAAAGAAATGTACCATTATCTGTCTCCTGAATGGAGTGGAAACCAGAGCTCTATGTGATACTGGATCACAGGTCTGCCTCATGAGTGAAAAATGGAGAAAGCAGAATCTCCCTCATGTTACTATCAGAAGTCTCACTGAGATTATTGGACCTGGAATATTGGATGGAAGAGCAGTGAATAAGACCTCAATCCCTTTTATTGGCTGGGGTGAGGTCAAATTTAAATTACCATCAGTGAGTCAAACACAACTAGAGCTCTGGGTGTCAGTTCTAGTTGCTGAAGAGAATGCGGTGGGAGAAGAACCAATCATTGGTTACAATGTGATTGATTACCTATTAAAAGGGTGTCTAGATGCTCCCCACATCATCACAGAAGCAGTTAGTACAGCATTTTCCATTGAAAGTAAGAAGGCAGAGGTATTTCTAAAAGTCATGAGAAATATGAATGAGGAACAGGGCATAAGTACTGTTAAAGCATCGAGAGAAAACTTCATCATCCCAGCTGGCCAGACAAAGATGGTGAAGTGCAGTAGACAAGCTGGTCCACTTGCAGGTCAGCAAGGAGTTCTGTTTGAACTTCTATCAACGTCACAGCTACCAGAAGGACTAAGGGTTAAAGAAGGACTAGTGTGCCTACAACAAAGTTCCTGGTCCTGCTTCAGAATCCCAGTGAACAATGATACTGCTCATGACATTGTTTTACCCTCCAAAAGCAAAGTAGGTCAAATCCAAGCAGTAAAAGCAATGTATGTGGTACCAACAGAATCAACAAAATAAATGAAATAGATACCAAATTTCAATTGTGAAAAGGGAACTTCAACAGGATCAGAGAGCAAAGGGAAAAAACGAGGGGTTGTAATAATTCTAATGTCCATTCTGTCACATATTTAAATACTGAGTTATTTACGCACAGAAAGCAAGAAAGCACAGAGACTGTTTAGCCAATCAGGAAACATAACACAATGCACTCTGAGGGAAAAAAAAAACCCACAAAAAGGATTAGGGCCATTAAAAAACAATTAAAAATAACAAAAAATTCTGAGTTTAATCTCAGAAACACAGAATTCTGAGTTTAATCTCAGAAACACAGAATTCTGAGTTTAATCTCAGAAACACAGAATTCTGAGTTTAATCTCAGAAACACAGAATTCTGAGTTTAATCTCAGAAACACAGAATTCTGAGTTTAATCTCAAAAACACAGAATTCTGAGTTTAATCTCAGAAACACAGAATTCTGAGTTTAATCTCAGAAACACAGAATTCTGAGTTTAATCTCAGAAACACAGAATTCTGAGTTTAATCTCAGAAACACAGAATTCTGAGTTTAATCTCAGAAACACAGAATTCTGAGTTTAATCTCAGAAACACAGAATTCTGAGTTTAATCTCAGAAACACAGAATTATGTGCCTCTGATGACTTTAAAATTAGAATTCTTTTTTTTTTTCCGGTGGCCCTAATCCTCTTCTCTAGTTAAAGATGACATCATAGCACGTTTCACTGTTTTTAACGCCAATGAAATCTGCAATTATAAGTAAATAAATAGCTGCTGCCCCCACCCGACGTGTTCCCCACCCACCAGCGCCAACGTGCCCCCCACCCAGCGCCAACGCAGTACCCCCACCCGCGCGCCAACGTGTCCCCCCACCCGCACGCCAACATGTCCTGATTTTCCCAAATGAAAATATGGTCACCCTACGTTTAGCAACTGTTTCAGGCTTATATTTTTCACATAAATAGTAGATATTACAATACCTAGCGTGAAGCTACATTATGTCACTGCCGTGCATGCAATAGTTTATATTATGGTCGTATTACAGCGCTGTATTTTAACAAACTTACATTCATAACATCTATATTAAACATATGCAGAAACTTACCTCGACGACGGAAAAGGCTTCAAAGCAATCCGAAAGATTCCTGGTGGAAACTTGTAAAGATTCCTGGTGGAAACTTGTAAAGATTCCTGGTGGAAACTTGTAAAGATTCCTGGTGGAAACTTGGTAAGATTCCTGGTGGAAACTTGGAAAGATTCCTGGTGGAAACTTGGAAAGATTCCTGGTCGAAACTTGGAAAGATTGTATGAAAACTCTGACGAGAAGCTCACTCAATCTGGGTCTGTGAAAGACTAATTCAAATCTCAACGTACAGAACGTTAGAGAGGTCAGCCAACCAATAGATTTGCAGCGAACGTTACTACGTATTACGTCGTGGGACGTTTACGTATGGCGCAGTGGCCCGGAAGGGTTTTAAAGCGGATATGGAGTTTGACAACTTCCGGGTTAAATTACAGTTAAATTTACAAGATATTTTAGAAAGAATTTCTACTTCTAAAGATATAAGTTATTTAATTAATTATCTCAAGAAAACAAAATTGATAGAAAAGATATAAGGTTTTTTTTTTTTTTTTTTTTTGTTTTGTTTGAGGGGGGTGTTTAAAGTTAGCGTCCCGATCCACACTCCATTCCAGTAGATGGCGGTAATGCACATCTAAAAGTTGCTTGCCAACCGCCATAAAAAAGAAGAAGAAGAAGAAGAAGAAGAAGAAGAAGAAGAAGATTTTTTTTTGATTTTTAACAATACATTTATTGTACAATAATTCAACAATAAAAACATTACATAAATCAGGTCAAAGATACTAAAACAAAATAAATTATTACATTAACACTTTGTTATATTTTAGTTCTCCCTGATCGGAAATGATGCACAAAATATTATTAAAGCCCCACAATTTTAAAAACCCCGACAAATTCCCGGTGACTCTGTAGAAGCAAAACTCTAACCTCAACCTTGCCCTGATGTTCACCTTCCACAGAGTCACCGCGTCTAATTGAGGTCCACCCTGCATTTTGTCCCTTCGAGTTATATAAATAGCCATCTTGGCCTCGGCTAATAAATAATTTAAAATCCGGGATTTAAAACTAGTGGATCGACTATAATGTACACCATTTATAAAAACAGAATTGGTAAAAACCACGCCAAAGAGGCTAAAAATGCTTGCTAAAAAATTTAAAAAACTAGTTAACCGTACACAATCCATAAAAACATGAAAAACACTCTCGGACAAACTGCAAAAAGGACACTCGTTTAAAACCCCAGGACTGATGACCGATAAAAACGAGTTCGTGGCGATGGCGCCGTGCAGGATCCGCCACTGCAGATCACCAGTCCTTTTCTTTATCGGAGGCTTGTATAAAGTCCTCCACTGAGGTTTTTGCCCTCCCAGTTTGTCAGTCCATACACTGACAGATCTTTTACAAAGAGTTCTCTTGTTCAGGATCTTTACGTAGTATTTATATAGTATTTTTGGCCCCGTTTTGCAGAGCTCCAGCCCTAATCCTGGGCTGTGCAGCAGGGGGCCACTTCCCTCCCCAAAATTGGGATCCAGGAACACGTCAGGGAACGGGTCATTCTGATCGGGCAGACACTCTTTTGTGGCGTGTAAATGCAGAAGCCGCCTCTCCCCAGCCGTCATTCTCTCCTTCACCCTCTCCAGGAAGCGTTGTGTCAGCCTGGCGGACCGGATCTTCAACAGTGTGCTGACCTCCTGGACGTTGACAAAGTCCGGTCCAGCCACCTCCACCAGACGCCGCAGGGTCACCGTCCCGGACCTGGACAGCGCTTCAGAAAGGCCCGGCACGGTGCTGTCGCAGACGTCTAATCTCGCTCCACAGATCAACGGTTCTTCTAAAAGCCAATGCAGAGAATTATGCGATTTTGTCCTGTGCAGTTTAAAAAAGGCACAAGATTTTAAAACGCTTTGATAAAATTGAGGCAACCCCTTTAACTTTAAAAAACTAAAATCAGTTAAGAACAGAGCAGCATCCAGCCCCAGAAAATTAACACGTCTGAGAATGCAACTGGCCACGTCCTTCCATACAGGGGAACCTGTCAAATACTTTTGGAGGAACTGTAATCTAAAAGTAGCCGTTCTACTGGCCAGGTGGACGAGGCCCTGGCCCCCCTCCTCTCTCGGTAAAAACAAAACAGACTGTGGCACCCAGTGTAGACCGTTCCAAAAGAAGTTGACCATCTCCGATTGGATTTTTACAAGCAACTCTGATGGTGGGTCTAACACAGCAAGTTTGTGCCACAGCTGTGAAGCAACTAGATTGTTTAAAACCAGCACTCTGCCTCGGTAGGACATTTGTGAATGTAACCATTTCCATTTTGATAACTTGTTTTTAATTTTTTCTTCAATATTTTCCCAGTTCTTTTTTACAACATGTTTATCGCCTAAAAACACACCGAGATATTTAAAACCATCCTTTTTCCATAAAAGACCCTGAGGGAGAACTGGGAGCCCTGCCGGACCACTCGCCGACTGCCAGGGCTTCGCTCTTTCCCCAGTTCACCCTCGCAGCGGACAGAGTTGAAAACTTTTTCGTGATCTCGGTTAAAACAGTGACATCCCGCTGATCTTTAATAAAAACAACGACATCGTCAGCATAGGCAGATAAAACCATATTGTTCTTAAAACCGGGTAAAATCAGACCGTGAACAGTCGAGCGTATTTTCTGGAGGAGGGGTTCCAGGGAGAGTGCGTAGAGCATCCCCGAGAGCGCGCAGCCCTGTCGAACGCCTCTACACACCCTAAAAGGAGCACACAGGCTGCCGTTGATCTTCAGCACACTCTCAATATCACTGTACAGAACCTGGATCTTGGCGATAAGACCCTCGCCGAACCCAAACCTCCTCATGGTTTCCCAGAGGAAGCCGTGTTCGACGCGGTCGAATGCCTTTTCTTGATCTAGTGAAATCAAGCCCGTTTGCAAACCCAATGAACCGGAGACCTCCAAAACGTCCCGAATTAGGTAGATGTTATCTACCATGGACCTGCTGGGGACACAATAGGTCTGATCCCGGTGGATGACCTGCTCCATAGCCCTTCCCAGCCTAGTGGCCAGGGCCTTGGAGAGGATTTTGTAGTCGGTGCAGAGGAGGGACACGGGGCGCCAGTTCTTGATGTCCTGCAGGTTCCCCTTTTTGGGCAGCAGGGTGATCACTGCCCTGCAGGACAAAGGGAGTGAACCAGTAAGCAGGCTCTCGTTGTAGACGCCCAGCAAGTCTTGGGCCAGAAGATCCCAGTAGGCCTTGTAGAACTCCACAGTGAGCCCGGCTAACGCCTGGGGACTTCTGGCCCTGCATGCTGAGGAGGGCTGTGTGGAGCTCCTGGAGCCCCAGAGGGCGCCCAGCTCGGTGTTTGTCTCCTCGGAGACCTGAGGCAGTTCGTCACAGAACTCCTTCAGCAGTTCCTCGCTCTTTATATTCACTGTGGAACAGAGAACGGTAAAACTCCACAGCCCTCCTCCTGATCTGCCCTGGTTCACTCAGTTGCTGCCCGTGTCCGACAGCAAAGAATGGATCTGCTTCCTCTGCCCGTGCTTCCTCTCCAAGCTGAAAAAGAAGCTAGAGGGAGCATCCATCTCCGTGATGTTCTGGATCCGGGACCTGACCAATGTGCCTTGGACTTTATTCTCCAGCAGGTTTGCTAAAACTAGCCTTTTAGATTTGAGAGCTTCAATGTGCTCTCGATTTCCTGTGGATTCACTAAGTCGTTCTAACTCCACGATGTTCATCTCCAGATCTCTAATAGATCCGGTCATGTCACGAGTGACATTGAGAGTGCTGCTGACTCAGCAGTTTTATTTGCACTTTACCATGGTCCCACCACTGTCTCAGGCTGGTAAAATCAGACTTTCTCTGTCTAAAACCCGTCCAAAAATAACCTAAAATCTCTTTAAAACCCAGATCATAAGTTAAAGCCGAGTTAAAATGCCAGTAAGCGCTTCTAGGTAAAATGTTTCTTATAAAAACACTACCTAAAAGCAAAGAGTGATCGGTAAAAGCCACCGGTAAAATCTGGCATGTTTTAAACACGTTAAAATGGTGTTTAAAACAATAAAAACGATCAAGTCGAGCTAAAGAGATTCGGTTTTCTTTGATGTGGGACCATGTGTACTGCCTGGAGCCTGCATGCATCCTCCTCCATACGTCCACCAGGCCGTGAGACGAGACCAGCTGCCGCAGAGCATGTTGGGCCGCTGGATGCGGCTCTGCATGATTACGATCTAAAAACTCGCTTTTCATACAATTAAAATCCCCACCTATAAAAACATAATCTTCCGACTCACAATCACCCAGCCTTTCCCCAATTTTTTCAAAAAAACGCTTTTTCTCTGCATTGGTGATGGGAGCATAAATATTGATAAAAACCAGGCTAAAATGATCAAATTTTGTTTTGACTAAAAGACACCTCCCTTGAACGACATGTTCAACTTCTGTGGAGTTTGGGGTGAAAGCTCTGGAGAACAGAAAGCCCACCCCTGCACTCTGGGAGGTGCCGTGACTTAAAATGACCTCCCCCCTCCACTCTCTGCCCCAGTCTGTTTCTATTAAGGAATCACTGTGAGTTTCTTGTAAAAAAATGACGTCAATTTTCTTTTGGTTTAATGTTTGGTATATTAATGCACGTTTCTCAGCTTCCCTCGCCCCGTTAAGATTCAAAGATGCAATTTTAAAAGAATCCATATTGGGTAAGAAGCTAAAACCAAAACATAAAAACCTTGTAAAAAATAATAAAATACTACTGTACATCATTTTCACTCAAAATTGTTTTCTAGCTTTGGACATTATTTTCTTTAATCTAAAAACTTCTGTATCTGTAAAACCTGACACCTCTTTGTTTCTGATGTGATATCTCGCGGAGAAGTAAAATAATCTCAAGTTTGGAAAATAGCTTTCTATTTTTACTCCCCTCAATCCCTTGGTTTGTTGTAAAAAGGTTCTGTAAGATTCTACCGGGTATCTTGGTTCTTTACAGTTACTTTGTGATACTGACACCTCACTGGTGTCAGAGAACCAGTCTTCATTGTCACTGCTGTCTGACACCTCCTTCCTGTCAGTAACCAGCTTACTGGCCTGTTTACTGGCCTGCACAGCAGCCACCACATTCTTTCTTTTGCTGCGCCTTTTTATAGGGGTAGAAACCTCCAGCTCCATCCCCTCCTCTGTTTCACCTGTCTCTCCCTCCGCTCCTGCTCCAACAACCGACTCCACACTGTTCCTCCTTTCATTCTGTCCACCCACCTCCTCCTCTACTCTCTCTCTCTGACCTCCACACACTAAGTGCTCCTCATCACCCTTCACCTCCTCCTGCTCTCCCTGCACACCGTCTTTCTCCCCCTCAACACATCCACCCTCACCACCATTCACCCCATAACCACACACCACCGTGCTCTCATCCATACCCACACACACACTCATTCCCAAAGCTCCCTCACTCACGACCGTACCTCTCTCCAGCTCTTCTGCAGCGGATTCCTCCGCCACCACCGCGGGTTCTTCCGCAGCCGCCACGGCCTCCTCCGCAGCAGCCGAGGGTCCTCCCGCAACAGCCGCGGGTTCTTCCGCAGCGGCAGCGGGTTCCTCCGCAGCGGCAGCGGGTTTCCCCGCAGCAGTCGCGGGTTTCCCCGCAGCAGCCGCGGGTTCCTCCGCAGCGGCAGCGGGTTTCCCCGCAGCGGCAGCGGGCTCCTCCGCTGCCCTACCCTCACTAGGCGGGTTTCCAGTCTGCTCAGCAGCCGCCTGCTGCTTCGCCGAACCCGGCGGGGCCGGTCCGGCCCTGTCTGGGCACATTTTTATAATGTGGCCCTCCTGACCACAACCAAAACATTTCATACTTGACGATGTAGCAAAAAGCACATAATCAAAATCATCTATCCGTACGTGAAAACGTAAGTTGAGCTCCTCATCCTTACGATTAAGAATCATAAACAGTTGTCTCCTGTGGGAGACAACATGTTTCAACAACGGTGATTTGCAACCTGTCGGAACTTTTTTAAGCGGCGACACCACCTTACCGTGCCTCGACAACTCTTTTATCAAAAATTCATCGCTAATGAATGGTGGCACGTTTGACAAAGTTACCTTAGTTGCCGGTAATGTTAGCGGCGAGACTTGCAAAAACAACTCACCCACAGAAACGCCCACCTCCACCAGCTGTTGTGCTTGCTCAACTTTTTCCACAAACAATACCACCGCTCCATTCATCCGTGCTGCCGACCTTATGCTCCCGTGCCCAATCACCTCACCCACAGCCAAACAAACTTCCTCCACGCTGCACGGAGAACCAGCACCCACCTTGATGCCGTTCTTCCGTGTCAGCGTGGAGAAAGACCCACCACCAACCACCATGGCGTCCTAAGACGCCGGCCTGACGGCCACACCCGAACCCACAAAACCCCCTTAAAACGTGACAAACTAACACAAAATTACAATTAAACAAGTAACACAAACACCCAGTGAATAAACAGTAAGAAAAAAACAAAGATAGAAAAATACACAATCGTTCGCTCTCTCACTCTTCTTCCGCTCTTCCGCACACACCCTCCTCTCACACGAAGAAGAAGAAGAAGAAAAAGAAGATTTTTTTGATTTTTAACAATACATTTATTGTACAATAATTCAACAATAAAAAAACATTACATAAATCAGGTCAAAGATACTAAAACAAAATAAATTATTACATTAACACTTTGTTATATTTTAGTTCTCCCTGATCGGAAATGATGCACAAAATATTATTAAAGCCCCACAATTTTAAAAACCCCGACAAATTCCCGGTGACTCTATAGAAGCAAAACTCTAACCTCAACCTTGCCCTGATGTTCACCTTCCACAGAGTCACCCGGCATCTAATTGAGGTCCACCCTGCATTTTGTCTGTCAGTTATATAATAGCCATCTTGGCCTCGGCTAATAAATAATTTAAAATCCGGGATTTAAAACTAGTGGATCGACTATAATGTACACCATTTATAAAAACAGAATTAGTAAAACCACGCCAAAGAGGCTAAAATGCTCGCTAACAAATTTAAAAACTAGTTAAACGTACACAATCCATAAAAACATGAAAACACTCTCGACAAACTGCAAAAGGACACTCGTTAAAACCCCAGGACTGATGACCGATAAAACGAGTTCGTGGCGATGGCGCTGCAGGATCCGCCACTGCAGATCACCAGTCCTTTTCTTTATTGGAGGCTTGTATAAAGTCCTCCACTGAGGTTTGCCCTCCCAGTTTGTCAGTCCATACGCTGACGGATCTTTTGCAAAGAGTTCTCTTGTTCAGGATCTTTACGTAGTGTTTATACAGTACTTTTTTGGCCTGTTTTGCAGAGCTCCAGCCCTAATCCTGGGCTGTGCAGCAGGGGGCCACTTTCCTCCCCAAAATTGGGATCCAGGGACACATCAGGAACGGGTCATTCTGATCGGGCAGACACTCTTTTGTGGCGTGTAAATGCAGAAACCGCCTCTCCCCAGCTGTCAGTCTTTCTTTCACCAGACTCAAGAAGCGCTGCACCAGTCAGCAGATCGGACTCTTCAAGCAGAGCTGACCTCCTGCGTTGGCAAAGTCCGGTCCAGCCGTCTCCACCAGGTGATTCAGTGTTGTCCGTCTTGGACCTGGACAGCGCCTCAGACAGTCCAGGTATTGTGCCACGACATACATCCAGTCTGGATCCACAGACCAACGGTTCTTCTAAAAGCCAATGCAGAGAATTATGCGATTTTGTCCTGTGCAGTTTAAAAAGGCACAAGATTTTAAAACGCTGATAAAATTGAGGCAACCCTTTAACTTTAAAAACTAAAATCAGTTAAGAACAGAGCAGCATCCAGCCCCAGAAAATTAACACGTCTGAGAATGCAACTGGCCACGTCCTTCCATACAGGGGAACCTGTCAAATACTTTTGGAGGAACTGTAATCTAAAAGTAGCCGTTCTACTGGCCAGGTGGACGAGGCCCTGGCCCCCCTCCTCTCTCGGTAAAAACAAAACAGACTGTGGCACCCAGTGTAGACCGTTCCAAAAGAAGTTGACCATCTCTGTTGGATTTTTACAAGCAACTCTGATGGTGGGTCTAACACAGCAAGTTTGTGCCACAGCTGTGAAGCAACTAGATTGTTTAAAACCAGCACTCTGCCTCGGTAGGACATTTGTGAATGTAACCATTTCCATTTTGATAACTTGTTTTTAATTTTTTCTTCAATATTTTCCCAGTTCTTTTTTACAACATGTTTATCGCCTAAAAACACACCGAGATATTTAAAACCATCCTTTTTCCATAAAAGACCCTGAGGGAGAACTGGGAGCCCGTCGGACCACTCGCCGACTGCCAGGGCTTCGCTTTTCCCAGTTCACCCTCGCAGCGGACAGAGTTGAAAACTTTTTTGTGATCTCGGTTAAAACAGTGACATCCCGCTGATCTTTAATAAAAACAACGACATCGTCAGCATAGGCAGATAAAACCATATTGTTCCTAAAACCGGGTAAAATCAGACCATGAACAGTCGAGCGTATTTTCTGGAGGAGGGGTTCCAGGGAGAGTGCGTAGAGCATCCCCGAGAGCGCGCAGCCCTGTCGAACGCCTCTACACACCCTAAAAGGAGCACACAGGCTGCCGTTGATCTTCAGCACACTCTCAATATCACTGTACAGAACCTGGATCTTGGCGATAAGACCCTCGCCGAACCCAAACCTCCTCATGGTTTCCCAGAGGAAGCCGTGTTCGCGATCGAATGCCTTTTCTTGATCTAGTGAAATCAAGCCCGTTTGCAAACCCAATGAACCGGAGACCTCCAAAACGTCCCGAATTAGGTAGATGTTATCTACCATGGACCTGCTGGGGACACAATAGGTCTGATCCCGGTGGATGACCTGCTCCATAGCCCTTCCCAGCCTAGTGGCCAGGGCCTTGGAGAGGATTTTGTAGTCGGTGCAGAGGAGGGACACGGGGCGCCAGTTCTTGATGTCCTGCAGGTTCCCCTTTTTGGGCAGCAGGGTGATCACTGCCCTGCGGCAGGACAAAGGGAGTGAACCAGTAAGCAGGCTCTCGTTGTAGACGTCCAGCAAGTCTTGGGCCAGAAGATCCCAGTAGGCCTTGTAGAACTCCACAGTGAGCCCGTCAACGCCTGGGGACTTCTGGCCCTGCATGCTGAGGAGGGCTGTGTGGAGCTCCTGGAGCCCCAGAGGGCGCTCCAGCTCAGTATTGGTCTCCTCGGAGACCTGAGGCAGTTCGTCACAGAACTCCTTCAGCAGTTCCTCGTTCTCTTTATATTCACTGTGGAACAGAGAACGGTAAAACTCCACAGCCCTCCTCCTGATCTGCCCTGGTTCACTCAGTTGCTGCCCCGTGTCCGACAGCAAAGAGTGGATCTGCTTCCTCTGCCCGTGCTTCCTCTCCAAGCTGAAGAAGAAGCTAGAGGGAGCATCCATCTCCGTGATGTTCTGGATCCGGGACCTGACCAATGTGCCTTGGACTTTATTCTCCAGCAGGTTTGCTAAAACTAGCCTTTTAGATTTGAGAGCTTCAATGTGCTCTCGATTTCCTGTGGATTCACTAAGTCGTTCTAACTCCACGATGTTCATCTCCAGATCTCTAATAGATCCGGTCATGTCACGAGTGAAATTGAGAGTATGCTGCTGACTCAGCAGTTTTATTTGCACTTTACCATGGTCCCACCACTGTCTCAGGCTGGTAAAATCAGACTTTCTCTGTCTAAAACCCATCCAAAAATAACCTAAAATCTCTTTAAAACCCAGATCATAAGTTAAAGCCGAGTTAAAATGCCAGTAAGCGCTTCTAGGTAAAATGTTTCTGATAAAAACACTACCTAAAAGCAAAGAGTGATCGGTAAAAGCTACCGGTAAAATCTGGCATGTTTTAAACACGTTAAAATGGTGTTTAAAACAATAAAAACGATCAAGTCGAGCTAAAGAGATTCGGTTTTCTTTGATGTGGGACCATGTGTACTGCCTGGAGCCTGCATGCATCCTCCTCCATACGTCCACCAGGCCGTGAGACGAGACCAGCTGCCGCAGAGCATGTTGGGCCGCTGGATGCGGCTCTGCATGATTACGATCTAAAAACTCGTTTTCCGTACAATTAAAATCCCCACCTATAAAAACATAATCTTCCGACCCACAATCACCCAGCCTTTCCCCAATTTTTTCAAAAAAACGCTTTTTCTCTGCATTGGTGATGGGAGCATAAATATTGATAAAAACCAGGCTAAAATTATCAAATTTTGTTTTGACTAAAAGACACCTCCCTTGAACGACGTGCTCAACTTCTGTGGAGTTTGGGGTGAAAGCTCTGGAGAACAGAAAACCCACCCCTGCACTCTGGGAGGTGCCGTGACTTAAAATGACCTCCCCCCTCCACTCTCTGCCCCAGTCTGTTTCTATTAAGGAATCACTGTGAGTTTCTTGTAAAAAAATGACGTCAATTTTCTTTTGGTTTAATGTTTGGTATATTAATGCACGTTTCTCAGCTTCCCTCGCCCCGTTAAGATTCAAAGATGCAATTTTAAAAGAATCCATATTGGGTAAGAAGCTAAAACCAAAACATAAAAACCTTATAAAAAATAATAAAATACTACTGTACATCATTTTCACTCAAAATTGTTTCCTAGCTTTGGACATTATTTTCTTTAATCTAAAAACTTCTGTATCTGTAAAACCTGATACCTCTTTGTTTCTTATATGATATCTTGCAGAAAAGTAAAACAGTCTCAAATTTGGAAAGTAACTTTCTATTTTTACTCCCCTCAATCCCTTGGTTTGTTGCAAAAATGTTCTGTAAGATTCTACTGGGTACCTTGGTTCTTTACTGCTACTTTGGGTTATGGACACCTCACTCGTGTCAGAGAACCAGTCCTCATTGTCGCTGCTGTCCGACACCTCCTTTCTGTCTGCAACCAGCTTGCTGGCCTGTTTACTGGCTTGCACAGCAGCCACCACATTTTTCCTTTTGCTGCGCCTTTTTATAGGGGTAGAAGCCTCCAGCTCCATCCCCTCCTCTGTTTCACCTGTCTCTCCCTCCGCTCCTACTCCAACAACCGACTCTACACTGTTCCTTCTTTCATTCTGTCCACCCACCTCCACCTCTACTCTCTCTCCCTGACCTCCACACACTAAGTGCTCCTCATCACCCTTCACTTCCTCCTGCTCTCCCTGAACACCGTCTTTCCCCCCCTCAACACTTCCACCCTCAACACCATTCACCCCATCACCACACACCACCGTGCTCTCATCCATACCCACACTCACACTCATTCCCAACGCTCCCTCACTCACGACTGTACCTCTCTCCAGCTCTCTTGCAGCGGGCTCTTCCACCACCACCGCGGGTTCTCCCGCCGCCTCCACGGCCTCCTCCGCAGCAGCCGCGGGTTCCTCCACAGCGGAAGCGGGTTTCCCCGCAGCAGCCTCGGATTCCTCCGCAGCGGCAGCGGGTTTCCCCGCAGCGGCAGCGGGCTCCTCCGCTGCCCTACCCTCACTAGGCGGGTTTCCTGTTTTCTCACCAGCCGCCTGCTGCTTCGCCGGACCCGGCGGGGCCGGTCCGGCCTTGTCTGGGCACATTTTTATGATGTGGCCCTCTTGACCACAACCAAAACATTTCATGCTTGAAGACGTAGCAAACAAAACATAGTCAAAGTCATCAATCCGTACATGAAAACGTAAGTTGAGCTCCTCATCTTTACGATTAAGAATCATAAACAGTTGTCTCCTGTGGGAGACAACATGTTTCAGCAAAGGTGATTTGCACCCTGTCGGGACTTTTTTGAGCGGCGACACCACCTTGCCGTGCCTCGACAACTCTTTAATCAAAAACTCGTCACTTATAAACGGGGGGACATTTGACAGCGTTACCTTCGTTGCAGGTAAAGTTAGCGGCGAGACTTGTAAAAACAAATCGCCGACAGAAACGCCCACTTCCACCAGCTGTTGAGCTTGCTCAACCTTTTCAACAAACAATACCACCGCTCCATTCATCCGTGCTGCCGACCTTATATTCCCGTGCCCAATCACATCACCCACAGCCAAACAAACTTCCTCCACGCTGCACGGAGAACCAGCACCCACCTTGATGCCGTTCTTCCGTGTCAGCGTGGAGAAAGACCCACCACCAACCACCATGGCGTCCTCAGACGCCGGCCTGACGGCCACACCCGAACCCACAAAACCCCCTTAAAACGTGCCAAACTAACACAAAATTACAATTAAACAAGTAACACAAACACCCAGTGAATAAACGGTAAGAAAAAACAAAGATAGAAAAGATACACAATCGTTCGCTCTCTCACTCTTCTTCCGCTCTTCCGCACACACCCTCCTCTCACACGAAGAAGAAGAAGAAGATTTTGATTTTTAACAATACATTTATTTACAATTCATGAAATGCACAAAATACAATTAAAAACACAAGGTATCACATCAGGACAAGTTTTAAAAAAAATAATTACATAAGGTGCTGGTTAAATTCTAATTTTCCTTGAGTTGATATATTGCACAATATCCCATTAAAACCCCATAGCTGTATAAAATTTTTTATATTCCCAGTGGCTCTGTGGAAACAAAACTCTAGTCTCAATCTGGCCTTTATATTAACCTTCCACAGAGCCACGGCATCGAGTTGAGGTCCAGCCTGGAGTCTGTCTCTACGAGATAAATAAATAGCCATTTTTGCTTCAGCAATTAAATAATTTTAAATCTGCAACTTTACACTGGAGGATTATTTTTTAGTGGATCCACAACCAGCGGCCTTAGAAGTGAAGCTGTTCCTTCCCTTTTTGCATGGAATAACTTCACAGCTTGTCCTTTCAGAAAGCTAGTCAGGCTGAAGATGCTACAGCAGACCATGATTATGTGGAACATCCACTCGCAGGTAAACGTCAGATTAAAATAATACATTGTGTATATTTGCCATGTAAGATAATTTCAGTAAAATATAACTATTACTATAATTTATTTATTATTATGGTTACATAATAATAAAGTAATTATAATGAGATTATGTGGTAGTTATGTATTTTGTAATAGTTATGTATCATAATTTTGTGGACAGATTATGTATATGCATACTTGCTCTGAGTAACATCTATTGATGTTCACAGAAGTAATGTTACATCTATATAAATAAAACTTCTTGCTCACCGTATGTTATTTTATTTTGTGGTTTTACAGGTGTACATGATGAAGCTCTGGATTACATCAAGGAGTCGGAGGCCAGACTTCAAAAAGTGAATTTGTCTGCAACACTTCTTAACAGCTACTGTGCCTCTTATGAAGAGGTCCGATTCTACAGCAGATTTCCATCTAAGTGTGTGTTCCGGATCTTCTGGGAGTCCATTTTACCCTCTGCATCCCTCCTTGTGTACTGGACCAGAACACAGAAGCTTGGAGAGGAAACATGTGCTGAGGCCAGCCCTGTCTGCTGCATGCTTCTGATTGATGATGAACTCATTCAGGGTAGCAGTGGGATGAAGGAGCAGCTCATTGCTGAAATGTTTCAAGTCAGCATAGTTACTGTCAGCCCAGTGAGGATCACTTCAGCAAACTACCTCTTCATTGTGTTCTCTTCCATCAACCTATGGATTAGTCTTTAGAAGGTAAAAGCCAGTATGCCTCAGAGATTTCTGAAGTTCTCTCCAAATGTCCGTGTCATCTTGGACTGCACAGAAGTTGCTCTGGAGACGTCGTCATCCCTCACCTTACAGTCTGAAACGTTGTCTGCATAGAAGAACCAACGACTCTAAAGGGGTGATTGAAGCTGCTCCCTGTGGGTTGGTGACTTTTATTTCAACGTTGTACACAGGCTGCATCTCAGAAAAAGACATAACAAAGGTCAGTGGAATCCTTCCTCTGCTTGAGCTGGGAGATGAAGTAATGGCAGATAAAGGATTACTCTTTCAAGAACTCCCTTATAAAGTTGGAGCCAAACTCAACATTCCTCCATTTAGGCTTCCTGGCCAATTCAGCAAGGAAGAGGATACCCAGACCATTGCTCAACTGCAAATGATTGAGCAATAGCCAGAATAAAATGCTACCACATCTGGGATTCTCCGCTGCCTGACTTCAATAGGAAGTGTGAATCAAATCTGGCACAACTGTTATGTTTTGGAAAATTATCAAGGCCCATTTTCTGTTGCAGAATAAATTATTTTTGTATGTTAATTATTGTAGTGCTATGTAAAAAGTTATTTAAATGTCTACACTTTAAAAAAATATTCAATTAAAATACACTTCAGCAGCATCCTGTACTATTCTTTTTGTATTTTGTTGTTTAAGTTGAATTGCAAGGATAAGAAATGAAGTACAATTTACAATATCTAATAAAAACAAAAAACCCTTAACTATTTCATATCTTATAATTGTACACTATACACTGATTTAAATTAAGCTGTGTAAAAACCACAAGAGTTTTGTGAAATTTTTATGGCCCAGCTCTATGGCCACAACAAAAAATATGGATGACACAGCAACCAGCAACGTTTTTAAGCTCTTCAGAGGCATTTTTTTTTTTAAATTAACAAATTGTCTTGAGGTGGAATGGAAAGAAGCCCAAGATGTGACCGTTCAGCTCCCCTCAGCCTGGTTCTTCTCCAGTAAATGGAACCGGTTGGGTCCCACAGATCTCAACTCCCACCAGATGTCAGGCTCTGCCAGCGTAACTTCCAAGTTCAGATCTCGTCTGCGCCTGTTGGCCAGTGAGAAACCTCTCTCATAAATGGGAGGGCGCTCCTTAAATACCATCCAGGTGTAAACATAATTAAGAAGAACCTCCCACAATTGCTCCATCACAAACATCAACATTTATATCAAACTTACTTTAGTCTGTAAATATTCCACTTGGACCTTTCCTGAAACTTTAACTGAACTTCACATTACACTATGTTTTACCCCAGAGTGGTGATATAGTTTTATATTACAAAAAGATAAAATGAATCAATTCAAAAAGTAAAACAGTTGTCTTTAATAGAAAGATCTTTAAAAACTTACAAATTTACATGAAGATAACTTAAAGAAAAAAGATTTTAATTTTCTTCTGTCCAGGTCATATCCTGGGCAGATATGACCTGGAAATCCTCCTGGGCAGATATGACCTGGGAATCCTCCTGGGCAGATATGACCTGGGAATCCTCCTGGGCAGATATGACCTGGACATCCTCGGTTTGCGTCCCTGCATCTGTTTTCTCTGAAAGATTTAAGCATACAAAAAACAATATCAGAAGACATATAGCAATTCCAACTGAATATAGTAAAATAAATATATTCTTAGGAAAATCCACACCATGAACAATAAAAACACTAAGAAATAGTGATACATTGTCTATAAAATGTATTGACTTAATTTAATCCATTCATTCTCTTAAAACTTTATCCCACTAGAATCAGGAAAGCTGCTGGTAGCTATCTGCAGTAGCAAATTAGCAACAAACACAGTAAACCCTGGAGAAGTCTGTGAAAAAATCACAGAAAGGAAACAGCAATGCACAAACATACCAAAGTAAAGTTTTTGAAAACCCAATTAACCTGACTGTGGTAGGAACGTGGAGCAGGACTACAAGTATTTCATCTCAAAAGTTGTAGTGCTTGCACTTAAACCTTGTTCCTCAAGCTTCTACAAAGTTCTATGCTAACTTACGCAACATTTTCTGCTTGCTTTTGGAACAAAAAGGAACCATCACCTAAAAACCTCTCAGCGAATAGAATAAAAGTGTACTAGGTGCATTTGTTCCCTTCTATAACAGGTGAACCTATCTATAGGTGAATGTCGCTACTTTCAATTATAGAAATCTGTACCACAAATCTTTGTTCAAAAAGCAAGCAAAGAATGTTTCATTGATGAGCAGAGAGTTCTGCAAGAGCATAAGAAGAAACATTGTAGTACAAACATTAAACATTTTGAAAAAAAACAACCCACATGTAATCCTGCTTTCAAATTGAAAATATTGGCTCTCAAATTGTGGTACAAAAATCTCCCCATAGAGCAGCTTAGCAGAAAAAAATGTACAGAAAGCTATAATGTTAAAATAAGCAGTATCACAGAAACATGTACAGAAAAACTCTGTGCTAGAATAAAATATAAAGATGATCATTAAACGTGGCTGAATATTTATAAAAAGATTATTTGACATCTAAATGAGTGAATGAATAACTTTATTTTGTGCAGCTCAATTTTCAGTTTGATATTTAACAGTTGTTTAGATTTATTTTATTAAAACTGAATCTCTTTCCTTTGATTCACAATGAATTTGTAAAAACAAGAAAAAAAAACATCCAAGAGCAAAAAAATACTTACTGTATACACTACAAATACCACATGATATATCATTATATCATATGTTAATTAAGATTTAAATAAAAAACAGAGATGATATAGTAGAAATATTCCTACCATCAGCATAGAAGGCTGCACAGCATTCTAGGCTGTCAATTTTTGTCTGAGAAGTGACAAGTTTTTCTTTTAATTTCTCCAGTTCTTTTTGAAGAAATTTTATCTTGTTTTCAGCCGCCCTCAGTTGCCTGCCTTTTTTTTCTATAGTTTGCAGGCTTAGCTCCAAAGCCTCGTAAACACTGGTTTGAACGGCCTCACGGGACGCAGTTGCATCTGCACAATGGTACTGTGAAAAAAAAAAAAATTAATTGTTAGAAATATTTTATAATGAACACTAATACTTTACCGAACAGCACCATAAATAATAAATAATATTAATAATCTAATATGGAGAGTATTCCATCACTCTAAATACTTCATGTGACACATGTTTAGTTTGAGAACAAAAGTTTAAAACACAAAAAAAACTCTAAAGAAAGAAAGATAATTTAAAACTTGACACAGGAAATAAATAAATCATATGAAATACATGACAACTGCCACTGCACTTCTCATGTCTCTAAGAAAAGGAAAATAAATTTACTTAAAGCTGCTAGAAAATAACTTTATTGAATGATATGAAAAAAGAGAAAATAACTCATCTCACATGTGACCAAAACAAAATAGATAATCGGAAATGTGAAAAAAAAAAATCAGAATTACATCTAAGATTATTTTAACAATAGAGAGGGGATACGAATATTGGCAGGCTCAGAAATGAAAATGACCCTCACCCCCCACCCCCATTAATAGACTAGAAAATTTGGGGTGATATAAAATCTTCTATATAATGTGCTACTGTTTTGTAATGCTTTAAGCAATTATGGTGTTAAAAGAAAAACCGGGGAATTTCAAACCATTTTCATCAAAAACGGACTGAAAAACGTCTAACTCATATGTCTGAATAAAGATGTAAAACCATATTTATTTCAATTAATCTGCGAAATAATATCCACCGTATTATGGCTTGCATGTATAAGAAACGTGATAATTTTACGAATACCTTTAAAACTTTCGTATTAGGTGATATTTCAGTACGTTTTCTCATCAATATGCGAGAGTTTAGAGCGATGTGCGAAACCGCGATAGGGCATGCTTTTCTCGGCATAACACTCCTGTAATGGCGGTCGGTCCTCCATTTTGTTTGTAGTTCACGTGTTCCAACTTCAGGCGAAAGTTACGGTATTTTTTTACCTAAAACTTCACAAGTATGTTTTTATGTTCAAAAAGAATTATGGTCATTCAAACTACTTAACACTACACAATTTCATACACAAATTTCCAAACACAATACTTTTTAAAATTAGTTAAAAACTTACACATGCCAGCTGCGCTGCAGTATGAATACACCTATCACTCGGGTCGGACAATTTCTGAAGTTTTAATGGGGAATGATTCGCCATCTTCTAGAAAGCACAAAATATATAGATAATGATTACTATAAATACGAAACACGACAAAAACTTTAGCCTATTATTCAAATAATAGCATAAAATACCTACTTCGTTGACTGTCCCGTAGCACAGACGAAAATGTATGAAACTTCCTCTTCAACAACGTCAATGAGCTGCTATTGGACAGGGCTGCCTTCAGGAACAATAGGAAATTACAGTTTTCCTGGCAAATCTTTGCCGATCTTTTTTTTTTTTTAATTGAATATATAAAAAAACAATAACAATCTCAAATAACAAGTCAAGAACAAATATTTCAATACAAGAAGAAATATCACAACTCCTACTTTTGAAAAATACAATTAAATACAAAGGCTGGAACAAAGTATAAAATAAAATAAAATAAATAAAAATAAATAAAATAATAATAGTAGTTAAAATAAATTAATCAGTGGGCACTACCAACTGAAAATCTTCAATTAACTCAAACAATTTAATTGCATTTAAATTCTGCATCTTTCTCAGACATCTTTTAAAAAGGGAAAGTTCATTTTTGAGAGCAGAGATTGAGAGGTAGCATTTAGCATAGCGACATTTATGTATATAATACTTTGTTACAATTATTAGAATATTGATTAAAAATTCCAAATTTTTTTCTTTAATGGATAAACCGAATTGAATGTTTTGCAAGGAAATAAAATCTACATTTATTGTTTTAGAAGACAGAAAGTTTTGAAGTTGATCCCATAAGTTTAATACTACTTTACATTCATAAAAAGATGTTTAGTTGTTTCCAATTGAGTTGTACAAAAGCCACAATTCTCAACATTAAACTTAAATCTCTCTCTTAAAAACTCATTTGAAGGATATATGTTATTTATTATTTTAAATTGTAATTCTTTATATTTAGGAGGAATTGGGAATTTCAAATAATTTGTCCTAATTTTGACTATTATAGATTTCTTAAAATTTGTAAGAGAACTGTGTTCTTTGTTCTTCCTGGGTACATATTATTTATATAATACTGACTCAAAAACTTGTTGCAGTTATTATCTCTAATGTCCACATGCTCAAATTGGATCTTATGGAGTCTAGGAATAAAGAAATTAGGTAAACTTTTTAACTGAATGAATGAGGATATCAGGGATACTACGTAAAACTTTCTTATAAATTCTTAGTGAACAATCATTTCCATACGTCCTGTTAAAATCCTCCAAACTTAGAAAATCACCATTTCCATCCATTAAATGAGTAATTGACCAGATTCTTTTATTCCACCAATTTTCTAGAAAAATAGATTTTCTACCACATAGAATGGCTCTGTTGTTCCACAGTGGAACATTATGAGGGCTGAAGTTGTGCTTAAACATTAACTTCCACTGTAACAAAACCTGTTGATGGGAATTAGAGAGTTGTAAGGGGAGTTTTGATAATTCAAAATCACATTTCAATAACTATTGTCTCTTCTGCTTTTTTTTTTGTAATTCTTGAACAAATTTTATTGAAAACTTCCTAATACTGTATTTTAAGTATTCCCACTTAAGAATTGGTGTTTCAATAGAATTATCATTTGATATATTTAGAAGAAGTTCTTTAATAAATTGACAAAAATCAAAGTTTTTAAGAAGGTTTGAATTAAATTTCCAGTAATTATTGGGTTTAGAACGTCTACCTAGATTTTGTACTTTTAAATTAATAATGCAGTGATTACTTAAAGGACAGTTTGCTATCTCTGTTTCTTTAATACACTCTAGAACTGCAGTAGATACCAGCCAATAATAAATGCGTGATTTACTTTAGTTTAGAAGTGCTCAGAAGCCTGCAAATCGGAAGCCAGCAGCGCTAACGGAGATGCAGCATAGCCAGTGAGATGGCAAAATTGATGCAAAGATTTTGGGGCGATCGGTGGCATCCCTAACTAATTTCTTTTTAGCTTAGTGGTTTCTGTTCGGTATATAAAGGATTATGTGAAGAATGAACGCGCAGCAGGCTGTTTTGTGCCGGAAGACGAAGAGGGGATAACCAGAAGGCAGTGAGGATTGACATGATGACGATGGCAGATCGATCGTTCTTATTAGCAACTGACAGAGTATCAGAGACTGAGAGTATGATGAGATCCTGGCAGTTTGAGAGGCAGATACTCAGAGATCCAAGCAGGGACATGAGCAGCTGCTGCAAGGAGTCATCACCACGGAGTGATGCAGAGCTTCAGCAGCTAGTAGCAAAGAGCTTACAGCAACGGCTATCTCCGGGAGCCAAGGTTTTTCCTATATTCCAAAAGACCTTTTTTTACCTTTTTCCCCCAAACAATTATACATTTTTTGTCATCTTGTTTTGACTTATGATGTTTTTTCAAAAATTGCATAAAAATGAATGAAGAATTGCCTTCATTTTCATGGTAATAATGTTATAAAACTGTGTTGTTTGCAATATTTTTACATCAGTTTAAGAAATTTACAGTATATATTGTAATTCTAAATTATAAAAAATATTTTTTGTAAATATTTGACATTTTCACAGTTAATTTTTTATTTATTTTTTCAAATCGGATTTTGTTTGAAATCAAAACAAAATTTGTTTTGATTTTGATCAAATCAAATAAAAATCAATGATTTGAATGAACTTTAAACTCATTCTTAGAGTTTAAATTAGAGTTTAAATTAATTTTAATTTTAATGCCATGGCTCTTCAGCATTTATGTGAGCTTTAAGGGATTAATTTTTGCTTTGAGATCTGTTTACTTTCTTCCTAGTTAAAGAAAGCACATTTCAGCAGCAAGGCATTTAAAAGTGCTTTACACCAAATCAAAGACAAAAACACAATGCAACATAGAATCAACAATCAAAACAAAACATCAAGTCAGGTTTTGTAAATACATTTGCAATTTATTACGTTTCAAATACAACTCTAAACAAGTGGGTTTTTAATTTATATTTAAAGGAAGTCAGTGTTTCAGCTCTTTTACAATTTTCTGGAAGTTTGTTCCAGATTTGTGGTGCATAGATGCTAAATGCTGCTTCTCCTCATTTGGTTCTGGGGATGCAGAGCAGAGCAGAACCAGAAGACCTGAGAGGTCTGGAAGGTTGATACAACAGCAGCAAATCTTTAATGTATTGTGGTGCTAAACCATTCAGTGATTTATAAACTAACAACAGTATTTTAAAGTCTATTGTTTGAGCTACAGGGAGCCAGTGGAGGGACTTTAAAACTGGTGTTATGTGCTCTATCTTCCTGGTTTTAGTGAGAACACAAGCAGCAGCATTCTGGATCAGCTGCAGCTGTTTGATTGGTTGGACAGACCTGTGAAGACGCAGTTGTAATAATCAATGTGGCTGAAGATAAACGCATGGATGAGTTTCTCTAGATCTGGCTGAGAAATTAGTCCTTTAATCCTGGAAATGTTCTTCAGGTTATAGTAGGCCATCTTTGTGACTGTCTTTATGTGGATATGAAGGTTCAGGTCAGTGTCCATCACTACTCCCAGGATTCGGGCCTGATTGCTGATTTTTAGTTGTAATAACTGAAGCTTTGCACTGACTCTAGATTGTTCCTCTTTAGGTCCAAAGATAATAACTTCAGTTTTGTTTCTGTTCAGCTGGAGAAAGTTTTAGCACATTATCTGTTCTAAGCATCTGTTCTGTGTTTGGATAGGTTCTGAGTAACCTGGTGACTTTAGATGTGCCGCTGCTGCACCACCTGGATAGAATGATTAGTTCATTAGCCCCACCCACTACCCACAGAAAGTAACCTTTTTTTCCTGCTGTATGTCTTACTTTTCTCTGTTTTTTATATGGATTTAATCCAGTGCAAAACCACTTAAAATGATAAGGTGATTACATCTGTAAATGCTGGCTGAACAGTGTGGGCGTGGCCAGATGGCGAATGTCAGACCCTCGCCATATTCATACGATTGTCTTTAAATCACACATGGATGATCCGATTGGAACCAAACTTGAAATGTAAGACCTGTGGTAACCTTTAAAGAGCTCAAATGTTTTGAAATGTAATTTTACTCCACTGCGCCCCCTAGGTCAATCCATCCGCTATATCTCCGCCGTAAATGGACCGATCTGCGCCAGATTTTTGGTGAGTCGTCGGGAAGCGCTGCCGAACACATTCACGTGTGTCGTGAGGCGGCCGATCGGGCGGGGAAGGTTCGCGACGAGCTCCGCTGCGAGCGGGCGCCGGCTCTGGAACGGTGAGAGCATCCTGGCTGCTGTAACTCCGCGGTGGCCGGCGAGCCGGAGCAGCGCTTGCTGCGAGGGCCGCACGAGGCTGCTTGCAGCTTTAATTATTATTATTCTTCCACCCAAATGAATTGCCTTTTTGGAGGCTTTATCATATTCAAAAACTCACCAAATTTGGCGGGCGCATAGAGACTGTTTAAAATTTACGTATTTTAAAGTCGACGCAAAAATCTAAAAAAAAATGGCTCAACAGCGCCAACTAGCAATTTTCAAAGGACCCTTTGCTATTCACTTACTTCGTCGTAGAGACTTGAAATTTGGTACAGTTGTAGAGCTCCCCAAGATGCTCAGAATTTACAATTATTGTTATAGTCCAACTATCACAGGAAGTCGGCCATTTTGGATGGAAGGTCACATTTTGACCCCATTTTGGCCGTTTACAGCATTGGTATTTGATCGAACTCCTCCTAGGGATTTCGACTGATCGGCTTCAAACTTGGTGAGTCTGATCAGAGGGCATGGGCGATTCAAAGTTATCAAAATGGTGACTTTTTGAGCATGTTGAAGGGGCGTTAGCAGGGGTCAAAGTTCACCGACTCGCCACAAAACTCAAAACAGTTATAACTCCTACACTAAAACTCTCAGGGGAACCAAACTTTCAGTGATTGAGCATCATGGGTTCACCTAAAATACCCTGTGGTCAAATGATGACATTACTAAGGCCACGCCCCCTGAGAACAGGAAGTGTTATGTTTTACTGGGAACGGTCCCTATATTACAACTTTGAACTAATCAACATGAAACTATGTTAACAGACAGGAAACATGTCGCTCTATAAGGGATTCCAGCCCCGACCGGCGTCGATCGAGCAGGTGGGCGTGGCGGCGTGGCGAAGTGACCTCTAACGCCGCTGTCATACGTTTGGCTCTGAATTCCACAGTTTTGGGCCAAACTTCTCCAAACTCACTAGGATGGATCTTTATCCACCCCAACACAGGAATCCATAATAAAATTTGGTGGGCGTGGCCTAAGTTCTTTATGGCGCCCCCTAGAATATTTAAAATGATCAGCCCTGAGCCATGCTATAACCTATAATTACGAAACTTCTTATACATCTGTATATTGTCCTGATGTACAAAAAAGTCTCTTGGAGCCATGGTCTCAACCCAACAGGAAGTCGGCCATTTTGGAATGAAGTTCCAAAATTGACCCCATTTTTGATGTTTACAGCCTTCGTATTTGATCGAACTCCTCCTACAGTTTTTCAGATACAGACTTCAAAATCGCTCAGCACACACTTGAGGCATCAAAGGTCAAAAGTTATCAAAGGAATTCTCGTACTTCAAAGTATGTGGGCGTGGCTATGTGTCAAACTTTGACTATTCGCCATGAAACTCAAAACAGTTATAACTCCTACATTAAAACTGTCAGAGGAAGCAAACTTTCAGTGATTGATTATCCTGGGTTGACCTAAAAGACCCTGTGGTCAAATGATGACATCACTCAAGCCACGCCCCCTGAGAACAGGAAGTGTCATGTTTTACTGGGAACGGTCGCTATCTTACACCTTTGACCTAATCAACTTGAAAGTTTTTCCAGACACAGAAGACATTCTGGTGTATTTTGGATTCCAGCCCCGACCGGCTTTGATGGAGCAGGTGGGCGTGGCAAGTGACCTCTAACGCCGCTGTCATTCGTTTGGCTCTGAATTCCACAGTTTTGGGCCAAACTTCTCCAAACTCACTAGGATGGATCCTTATCCACCCCCTGAAAGAAATCCATAATAAAATCTGGTGGGCGTGGCCTAATGTATTTATGGCGCCACATAGAAAATTTTAAATGATCAGCCCTAAGCTATGCTTTAACCTAGAATTACGAAACTTGGTACATATGTGTATCTTTTCAGGACGAACAAAAATGTCTCTTGGAGCCATATTCTAAATTCAACGGATTTTCTGTAATTTTAGATTTTTAGATAAAAATAAATGTTATTCGCATTAAGTCCTCTTGGTGTCACTGTTACTCCACACATGAATAAGGCGAGAATTACACAGTATGAGAGAGGTGCTGTAATGGCGATATTAACCACTTGGTGTCACTATCACGCCATACATGACTATGTGTACATTTTTACCACTGCAATTCCCAAAGATGCATCTGTGTATTTTGTAGTTCCACAGTTACGTTGTTTTCGATACTTCTGCTGGCTCGTTGGGATAAAAATAGCCTCCACGGATAACATTAACGATCAATCCTTCCTTAATCCCGTCTGCATGTGCGTTTTTATTATGTAAGTATACATTTCCATCTCCTATATTTATGCTTTATATCACTTATTAGCACTAGAGAACTGAATATGACGGTTGACAGTCAAGCTAACGCAGCTAAGCTATCAAGTGCAAGCATGCATGATTTAACGGAGTGCAGCGCCTGCAGCTGTACGGCTGCTTATTAATTTTCCCTGAAGTAAAAAAAGAAAAGAAGAATTTCTGATATTTTTATTTTTGAATCATCTTTATAATTAAGAAAATTGTGGAAACATTGTTTCAAAACATCTTGTACGTAGCGCATGCCAAAGCTTAAATCTTATTTCTCAGTTCGGTTTTCGCACGCCCCCACCCCTCCTCCCCCTCCGCCGCCCACATATACGTAGCAATGGCTGGCTCGTTGGGATAAAAATAGCCTCCACGGATAACATTCACGATCAATCAAGCCGTCATGATATGTGTGCAGTTCGATCTTTATAACGCACGCACGCAATGCCCCGTTCCCCTGCCGCCCCGAAGGGAATATGACGGTTGACAGTCAAGCTAACGTAGCTAAGCTGTCGGACCTAACGAATAGGAGACAGATGTCATGGGTATTAGCGGTGAGATGTCCTGTTGTTGCATTCCAACTTATCAACGTGTTTGCTGCAGAGATGTGGATTCTGGTGAGTCTGATATGCTAAACAATTTCTTGCTCATTTAATGGAAGCCACATTATTTTGTTTGAACCGTACATGGGCTGCACACTCAAAGCTGTGGAGTTTAGTACTTTCAAAATATCCTTACAGTTAAAAGTTTGCCTGGCAAACCTATTAAACGATATTACCTCAAAGGTGTTGACAGGAAGTGAATTTTATTTATTAGACAATAAAATAAACTGGTCCAAAAAATGTGAAAACAGCCACGAATGAACGTGTCCGTAGTTGCCAAGAATTATCATGGCAACTTAACGCCACTATAATAATTAATATTGAGATAAGTGTCACAAATCTGTGCAGCAATCTGAGCTGTGGAATTGCAGGAGGATCGCTGAGCTTTGATATTAAACGCAGGGCCGTAACGCAGAACCTGGAGGCGGTGGGTGGGGTGGGGGGCTTTAAATATGACGGTTGACAGTCAAGCTAACGTAGCTAAGCTGTCGGACATAACGAATAGGAGACATATGTCATGGGTATTAGCGGTGAGATGTCCTGTTGTTGCATTCCAACTTATCAACGTGTTTGCTGCAGAGATGTGGATTCTGGTGAGTCTGATATGCTAAATAATTTCTTGCTCATTTAATGGAAGCCACATTATTTTGTTTGAACCGTACATGGGCTGCACACTCAAAGCTGTGGAGTTTAGTACTTTCAAAATATCCTTACAGTTAAAAGTTTGCCTGGCAAACCTATTAAACGATATTACCTCAAAGGTGTTGACAGGAAGTGAATTTTATTTATTAGACAATAAAATAAACTGGTCCAAAAAACGTGAAAACAGCCACGAATGAACGTGTCCGTAGTTGCTAAGAATTATAATGGAAACTTAACGGCACTATAATTATTAATATTGAGATAAGTGTCACAAATATGAGCAGGAGGAGCGCTGAGCTATGATATTAAACGAGGGCCGTAACGCAGAACCTGGAGGCGGGGGGTGGGGTGTGGGGCTTTAAAGTAATTCTTAGAGTTTTCCACACAGCAGTGGACCACATAAATTACTCACGTTTTTATTTTTTGGACAATCTCCTCTTCAGTTCAACCTTATCAGTGGATACACATTGTTGATGTTACCATTATAAAATAGCTTACAATTAAGAATTGGCAAAGCTCAATGTGATTTTCACAGTAGACGGAGCTCAGAGGAACCAAACTTTCAGTGATTAATCGTCATGTGGTCAAATGATGACATCACTAAGGTTAAACTGTCACACTTAAAGTAAATATTTGTTGTATTTAACATATTTCAGGTAAGAAGTGAACATGTAATGAAATTGATCCTGTCCTCCAATTTTATGTAATTGAACATTACAGCTAACAAATGTGATGATAATGTGAGGTAATACATTTTATGAATTTTTTTTTATATAGAGTATATTTTTTAAATACAAAATTAGTTAAATAAAAAAGGGTCAAATGTAATAAAGATGAATGTGCTTCATCTATACTCTCTAGTAGAACAATTTCACCTTGATTTTGAGTTAATGGGCCACACGATTTGGAAGCTATTGTAGAAATCATATTATTTAATATTAAAATTATTTATCCAACCATCTTCTTACAGCAGGGGTGTCAAACTCCAGTCCTCAAGGGCCGCTGTCCTGCAACTTTTAGATGACATCTGTCAATGCTGGCTGAACAGTGTGGGCGTGGCCAAATTGCAAATGTCAGACCCTCGCCATATTCATACGATTGTCTTTAAATCACACATGGATGATCCGATTGGCACCAAACTTGAAATGTAAGACCTGTGGTAACCTTTAAAGAGCTGAAATGTTTTGAAATGTAATTTGACTCCACTGCGCCCCCTAGGTTAATCCATCAGCTATATCTCCGCCGTAAATGGACCGATCTGCGCCAGATTTTTTGTGAGTCGTCGGGGAGCGCTGCCGAACGCATTCACGTGTGTCGTCTGGCGGGCGATTGGGCGGGGAAGGTTCGCGACGGCCCGCTGCGGCGCCCGGCTCTGGAAACGCGCGAGAGCTTCGCGGGCTGGAACTCCGCGGTGGCCAGTGAGCCGGAGCAGCGCTTGCTGCGAGGGCCGCACGAGGCTGCTTGCAGCTTTAATTAGGCCCGAGCAGCAAAGCGCTGCGAAGGCCTATTGTATCTGTACTGTTTATTATTATTATTATTAGGCCCGAGCAGCAAAGCGCTGCGAAGGCCTATTGTTTTTGTACTGTTTATTATTATTCTTTATTATTCTTCCACCCAAATGAATTGCCTTTTTGGAGGCTTTATCATATTCAAAAACTCACCAAATTTGGCTGACGCATAGAGACTGTTTAAAATTTACGTATTTTAAGGTCGTTGCAAAAATCACAACAAAAATGGCTCAACAGCGCCACCTAGAAATTTTCAAAAGACCCTTTTCTATTCACTTACTTTGTCGTAGAGACTTGAAATTTGGTACAGTTGTAGAGCTCCCCAAGACGCTCAGAATTTACAATTATTGTCATAGTGCAAGTATCACAGGAAGTCGGCCATTTTGGATCGAAGGTCACATTTTGACCCGATTTTTGCCGTTTACACCCTTCGTATTTGATCGAACTCCTCCTAGGGATTTCGATTGATCGGCTTCAAACTCGGTCAGTCTGATCATAAGGCATGGCCGATTAAAAGTTATCAAAACGGTGAGTTTTTGAGTATGTTGAAGGGGGGTTAGCAGGGGTCAAAGTTCACCTACTTGCCATGAAATTCAAAACAGTTATAACTCCTACACTAAAACTCTCAGAGGAACCAAACTTTCAGTGATTGAGCATCATGGGTTGACCTAAAATACCCTGTGGTCAAATGATGACATCACTAAGGCCACGCCCCCTGAGAACAGGAAGTGTCATATTTTACTGGGAACGGTCCCTATATTACACCTTTGAACTAATCAACATGAAACTGTGTTAACAGACAGGAAACATGTGGCTGTATAAGGGATTCCAGCCCCGACCGGCTTTGATGGAGCAGGTGGGCGTGGCGGCGTGGCGAAGTGACCTCTAACGCCGCTGTCATTCGTTTGGCTCTGAATTCCACAATTTTGGGGCGAGCTGCTCCAAACTCATTAGGATGGATCTTTATCCACCCCAAGACAGGAATCCATAATAAAATTTGGTGGGCGTGGCCTAATTTCTCTATAGCGCCCCCTAGAAAATTTTAAATGATCAGCCCCAAGCTATGGTTTAACCTAGAATTATGAAACTTGGCACACATTTGTATCTTGTCAGGACGTACAAAAAAGTCTCTTGGAGCCATGGTCTCAACCCAACAGGAAGTCGGCCATTTTGGAATAAAGTTCCAAAATTGACCCCATATTTGATGTTTACAGCCTTCGTATTTGATCGAACTCCTCCTACAGTTTTTCAGATACAGACTTCAAAATCGCTCAGCACACACTTGAGGCATCAAAGGTGAAAAGTTATCAAAGGAATTGTCGTACTTCAAAGTATGTGGGCGTGGCTATGTGTCAAACTTTGACTATTCGCCATGAAACATAAAACTCTTATAACTCCTACACTAAAACTCTCAGAGGAACCAAACTTTCAGTGATTGATCATCATAGTTTGACATAAAAGACCCTGTGGTCAAATGATGACATCACTCAAGCCACGCCCCCTGAGAACAGGAAGTGTCATGTTTTACTGGGAACGGTCGCTATCTTACACCTTTGACCTAATCAACTTGAAAGTTTTTCCAGAAACAGAAGACATGCTGGTGTATTTTGGATTCCAGCCCCGACCGGCTTTGATGGAGCAGGTGGGCGTGGCGGCGTGGCGAAGTGACCTCTAACGCCGCTGTCATTCGTTTGGCTCTGAATTCCACAGTTTTGGGCAAAACTTCTCCAAACTCTCTAGGATGGATCTTTATCCACCTCCTGAAAGAAATCCATAATAAAATTTGGTGGGCGTGGCCTAATGTATTTATGGCGCTGGCTAGAAAATTTTAAATGATCAGCCCCAAGTCATGCTTTAACCTAGAATTACCAAACTTGGTACATATGTGTATCTTTTCAGGACGAACAAAAAAGTCTCCGGGAGCCATATTCTAAATTCAACGGATTTCCTGTTAATTTTGGATTTAAGTTCAATGTTTAGAAAAAAAAATATGTAATTCCCATATCGGCCTCTTGGTGTCACTGTTACTCCACGCATGACTCAGGGGATAATTCCTCAGTATTAGAAACAACTTCTGTAATGGCCATATTCGTATTCGTATAACTTTGTATATATGTATACTTACATATATGTAAGTATACATTTTCATGTCTGATATTTACGTTTATATCACTTATTACCCCCGGAGATGAAATTGTCCTCATATTTCTCTAATGTCCGATCACATGACCGAAACGGTAAAAAGATGGAAAACGGACTTTCGTTTCACTTCTTTCCTGCCTGTAAACAAGTGGTCCCCAACCACCGAGCCGTGCAAGAAATAATTAACTAGAAAATTTCGGAAGAAATTAGACTCCACTGCGCCCCCTAAGTTAATACATCCGCTGTATTTACTCGCTGCATTGGCTTACCAGCACCAGATTTTCTTGTGCGCGATTTATCCAGAAAATAACATAATTATTAGGTAATATACATTGTTTTGATTTCTGTTTTTTAATAATTGTGTTTTGTGGGTTGTAGTGCAAACATTCATTCATTTTGGTTAAAAACAATATGAAATTTCATTCAACCCCAGTCGCTGTTCAGAAACTATTTCAGTAATTCCCCACCAGTGGGCAGTATTGGCCTACAAATGACGAAGAGATTGACTGATGCATCTACTTGCCTGGAAAAAATAAAGGCTTGGATCTCCTCGCTACACTTACCCATCTGCACCAGATTTTTTGTGCGTCGTCAGGGAGCGCTGCCGAAAGCATTGATGCGTATCGCATGGTGTGGGAGCGCCCGTGGTGGCTGGCGCTTTGGTTCATGGACCGAACACATGATAGCCTTATGAGCAGACCAATGGGCAAAGAGGACACTTGAAGTTGACTAAAAAATGTTTTATTTGCTTTCTTTTTCTGCATATCTGTCTAAATTGGAAATCAGATGTGTCTATTAAATAATTTTCTCTACAATTTGTATTGCTTTATTTTTAAGCCTTTAAGAGAACACCAGTCCCTAAAATATGTTTTTCTATCAATTCATGTTCAAACTACTAAATTTCAGTCAGAAATATAAATATATTTCACAACACATTCAGCCTATTACAACTGGTTCAAAGTTATAAGAAAAAAATGAGACCATGCAGTGGTAAAAGTGCATAAAAAGAAATATTTATTAACAAAAAAATATGGATTGTGGATGTCAGTATCAGTGATGTAATGCTAATGTTTGGATGTGTTGTATGAGTGCATATGGAACCGTTGAAGTGCAAAAACAAAGACAAAACTCAAATGTGCAAAAGGAGAGGAGCTGAAGCCTGACAACAAAACCCCACAAGCGTCAAGTGGCAGATTGGAAGCCGATGGCGACACAGAAGGTGGAGATAGTCAGGTTCAAATACTCTGCGCTCCAAAGCAACGGATCAGCAACACCTGCAAAGGAGAGGAGCACAAAGACAGAAAAGAGCAAAACCCACAGCCCAGCCCCTAGTGCCCAGGGCTGTAAAAAGCCTTTTGCTGAGCTCATGACTCATAATACTCAAGACTCATAATACTGCTATGCATATATTCAGTTCATAATCATAGTAAAATGTTCCCTCTACAGGAGGTTTAATGCTTTTAAACCTTTACCTTCAATTGCCAGCACAATCAATGAGGCAGTCCAAGGACTTGAACCTTGTCCAACATGTGGAGTTCCAAAACGACTGCCTTTGCTTTTTTGTGCTATGTGACAAGGTAAAGCAAAACCTGCATTAAGAACAGCTTCAAAGGTTTAACAACATACATTTTAATCATTAAAATTCAAAAATACTTTATTGATCCCAAAGGGAATCTACATAATATCTATACAAATAAAGAATATTCCAATTGCTAAAGTGTTACTTTTACATAATTACTTTTTGGTGTTTATCCACCAATTTACTTGTCAAACTTTCATAAAAGCTGTCTTAATGCAAGTAACGAAACCCCTAAATACATGATGAAATAACAATTAACTTTAAATAAGTAAAAAGGTTTTGTTAACTTTTTACATAAAGCTGCAATAACAGCTAAGATACTTTTGATTCAATTGTAATACTAATGTTTACACAATAAAGTGATTTCATTCATATGTTATAAAAAATAATTTTTCATGACATAAAGATTTTAATTAATTTTGATGAAGAAAGCAAAACCTTTTTTCAATGTTCATAATGTCACATGATTGCAGCAGCTTAAAACCACACATTACACCCTTATGATTACTAAAATTATTACAAGTTAAAACCACACATTACACCCTCATGATCACTAAAATATGTAGGCACAACTACTGCCTCCACTTTATATGTCTTTGATTTAACATAAACATGATCAATCAAAGTATCTTTTTCAGTGGTTGCTTCTTTAACTATTTGGATGTACCCTTTATCACAAACAAATTTTTTTATAGTAGATGACTTAAAAATATCGTCATTAAAATCTCCAATCAGTGCTATTGTGTCACTTTGTTTCTCAAGCCAATCAAGTAATTTTCCTAAATTATTTTTAAATAGTGAAAGAGGGTATAGTGGCGGTCGATAAATTACCCCAAGCACCATGTTAAAACTACAAAATCCATAAACTAAACACTCCAAATTCAGCTCCGGTTGCTGTAGAACTTGAAATTCTATATCATCTGCACAATAGATGCCAACACCACCGTGTTGTTGGTCTTGCAATGCAATCAGTTCCGGATGCCTGGTATCATACGACAAACACCGTGGACGATTAGTGAAACTGTAACCATCTATGTTTACTGTATCCGTGTGGGTTGAAGAAACCCATGTTTCTGTAACAGCAATACATTTAGGTTTCCAATTTCCTGTATAACAAGCCAAATCTTTTACATGCCGATTCAAACTTTGCACATTCATTAGGAATACAGTAAAAATAGATGTGTTAAATCGATCCAATTCAATTGATCCACTTAAAAGAGGTGTCATACTCTGAAGTGCAACCAAAATGTCATCCTTACAATATATCCTTTTTTCATCAAAATTTTGAATTGTTAATCCTAAAAGACTTCTTACACGACTTATAGCGACATAAGCTTGTCCTGGTGCAAATATTTTAGTAAAAGAAACAACAGCTTCATCAACAGTTAGTCCTTGAACTTTGTGTACTGTACAAGCCCATGCCAACCTGAGTGGAAATTGTCGCCGCATGCCACCTTTAACAGTGGCTCGTTCCTCCTCAGGTCCAATGGGTGTGGATCCAGCCAAATCTGATGATGGATAGTGACAGCTCTTCCTCTTCTGCATGCCTACACGTTCATCATCAAATTTAACATAGACCACTTTAGGAAACTTGTCCTTTTCTGGTATTAATATTTCTGTAACAGTACCACAAACACCATTAACCAAACCATCGCTAACATCCACATTTTTACACAACATAACACGCGCTCCTTTGCCCAATAACAACACTTCTGACAAGCAAGTATTTGAAGCTTTTGCATGATGTCCTTCCAACAGCCTCAATTTTCCAGTTTTTTTATCATTTACATAGTCCTGCGCCCCAATAGTTACAAATTCAGGACAAGTCTCAAATAATCGATGAATATTGTGCTCATTTACTTGTTTATTAGTTGCAAATATGTGCAAGGCTGAGCTGACCTCACCAGTTTCACAACGTTTTAAAATCTGTAAATCATCAGCCAATATTGGTGTGCCTTTGGAGCGAGTTCTCATCCTGTTTAGCAGTTGAGAAAACACAGCATCTTTTTGTCTAACTATTTCAGTTAGCTCTACAATTTTAAATAAATCTGACCAGATATTTGTGGCAACACCATCAGAAAACAGTGGTTTACCTTTCACAGGTGGAAGCTGGTACATATCACCGACCACAATTACACTAATATTACCATATGATTTTACATTTTGTTTTATTTGACGCAATCGACCATGAACATATGATAAGAGATTGTGATCAACCATTGATATTTCATCTATGATAAGAAGCTGGAGATCACAATATTTAACGCGCAAGGAATTTAGTTTATCTTCACTTAAAGGAGTATACGGTAAGCGTACATCCTTTCCAATAGAAAATGTGGTGTGGATTGTTGTTGCTTCTAAATTATATGCAGCAATGCTGGTGGGAGCTGTCAAAAGTACACATGTGTTGTCAGGAGACTGACACATAGTGGACAATAATCGTTTTGATTCATATTCAATTGCTTTGATTAAATGACTTTTTCCTGTACCAGCACCACCTGTAATAAAAATATGCAGTGGTTCAGGATTTTTTCCATTAACTTTAGCAAGACACCACTGCCTTATTTGATAAAAAACAGAGAACTGTTTTTCATTCAAAGATCGGATCAATGCAAGGCCTTCAGTTCTACTAATTTTTCTTTTCTCAAATACAGAAATGTCTTTACAATGCAAACTTAAATCAGGAATTTGTTCCTGATCGCAGTTTTCTGTTGGTCTTTCTTTTTGCAATTCCACACACTCCAGTCGTTCTAGTTCAACCTCAGGACACAATTCAGCCCATGCATCTTCCAACATTACATCACCGGTAACATTTTCCACAGCCTCAAAATGATCAGATTCCACCTCAAATTGACTCCTATTTAAATCCACAACAGACTTTACCGAATGTGTTGTTCCATCAACAAAACTAATCACACCAGTTCTATAAAAGTCACCAAAGGATTCACAATGTGCAGGTTTAAGTTCATTATCAAAGCGATAAGGCATAAATAGCTGCATTAAGCTTTGGTAAAACTTTTCTGGCTCTTTTGTTTCAGAGAAACGCGCATAACGAACAACTGCTGGTTTTGTCCGAGTTCTTTTCACAACAAAGCCAAAGTTCTTATTCAATTTTACTGGATTTTTACACTTCTCATTTTTTGACAAAACACGATACTCTGAAGCAAATTTAGCCAGGCACATATCAGAAAACACATCATCATTTGGCCGATTCTTATAGCGGTCAACTATACCAGTCATCCACATGTCTTCTGGAGCAAGATCCTGTAATGTAGCTTTCTGTTTCAAAACAGAAATGGGTAAACTCATCTTTACAATATTATCACCGGTTGGAATAAAAACAACTTTCCGAGAACACTCCTTCAAATGCATGTTGGTGAGTCGATAAACTGCTTCCTGAGCACAAACATCACGATTATGTAAATAGACACTGCCAAGCCTCTTTAAAGCCTCCTTAGCACTAACATTGCCTTCTTTGGCTGCTTCTCTTTGCGCATTTCCGAGAAGAAGACCAATTTCACGCTCACTTTTTGACATGTAAGATACAATATACACACAACATGCATATGCATCAACACAATACTGGATATCAATATTTGCATTCCAAGCTTTTAACAGCGGTCTACTATATTGATTAATCCAGATTTCATTAATTTGCCTTTTTAAAACCACATGTGTATTCCGACTAAACCGTTTATATGCTGTTTCAAATAAATCTTGAGTCATGCACAAACCTTCAAACATTTCTTCCACGGTGTTATATGGACAGTTGTCATTTGAAATAGCATTCTTTATCCTTGTTAAAATATCACTCGCTACATCTCTTTCCATTTGATACGGACGTGTCTTATTCTTATCAAGACATTCACATTCTGCATTACCATCAGTTTTATCCAAATTACATTTACAAGTCGTGACCGGATCTTGATATTTTTCACCACGACAAATAAAAGTGCGAGAAGATGCTGGCCGAGGGAAATTAAAACGACAAACAGTATTTTTCTTTTTACAAGTCTTGGAATGTCGTTTTGAATGCTGCTGTACAGATCGAACTACTTCAGATAACTCATCTTCTTCAGAAAGAATTTCACATGTTACATACTTATCAATAAACGCAATAACCTCTTCATCTGTGTTCTTATCCAAAATTGGGGCACCACAAATCCAAAACAGACAATGGCAATGCGGAGACCCACGCTGCTGGAATTCTACACGATAATAGTAGTCTTCGATTTTTCCAATCGGATTAGCAGGAGACATCAGCACTTCTCTTACAAAAACATGCCATCTAAAATCAAACATTCTAGCAGCAGTAACAGGGTTTCGACGCAACAACTCACACTTCTCTGCCCATTGCAACTGTTCCAAAGTCTGCGTTCGGCCTTCCTGCTTTAAGATGCTGTAAAGCAGATTAGTCCATCTCATATCTGCAGATGAAAATGAGGCAAACCATGTGGGTTTCCCCAACATTCTTACACAAGCTAGCAAGTCGCGTTGAGCCGTCTGCCAGAATGCTGGTGTGCCTCGAATAGGTTTCAAGAAACGATAACCATCATCAAACTCCAACAATTTATTTATAGACTGTTCATCCTTCAAAACCTCACTCATATTTTGAGGTGTACAACTTGTACCTTTACGTAAAGCTATTGACACTTTAGACACAACCTGCTCCAGTTCTGACATGTACTGTGCAAAGAAGATATATTCCACATTACGTGCAAATCTACCATCGGCATGAAGAAGTCTGTTATTAAAATAACGACTCAAAGTTAAACGATACTGCCGCTTTTCATGATAAGTGTTAAAACCCGATGGGAACAATACAGGGAAACATTTTGCTTCATTAGTAGAATCAGACAGCAGTTTTATGGGGTTATTATTTTCACTCGGTGCTACATTCAACACATTATCGACATATAAATCCAACGCTTCTTGTCCAATGTCTACAGGCATAAGACAAGTATCCTGGAACATGCAGTGTTGCTGTCTGTCATGTAAAAGGTCATCATCATTTTCATCTATGATGTCCTCATTTTCTTCATTAACACTATCATTGTTTAAAACAGAATTATTATCTTCCTGAACAAACTCGTTGATCCAAGATTCATTGAACTCAACATCTTTATAATGAAAGTTACAATGTTTCAAGTACCAAAGAGCTTCCTGAACATGCATTGAGTCAACATACTGATAATCATAATGACCTTTGTATGTCAATTTACGCTTTAACTTAACAGGTAACAAAGACCCTTCCATATTACTTCTTGGTAGTAAACTGCACGTTTCAACAACATTTGCTGGCACGCAAGTAACTGGACCGTGCACTCCATTTTGTCCACCTTTTGGTAAAGCCAACATTTTCATAAACGGAATATGTAAAGCTATTAAATGTTGCTCCAAAGTATTCAAGCATGCCAACTGAGGAGGGATGTCATCAACAGTCAAATTATTGCATGAACTTTCTGGGGGCATTTGACCTTTGCTAATTTTGTGATGACAACAGTAACAGATATACAACTTATTTCGACAGGTTTTGAGATTGCATGGTGTTATGCACGCATCGTTACATATATGCACATAATCATCACTTATACATTTATCTGCTATTAAAGACATTTCTTTAGTTTTCCTGTATGAATCTTTGCGACAATTCAACACCTGATGTTTGAATAACAACCGAAAGCATACACAACAAACAAAATTGGGCCCCTCTTTTACTTTGTCCAAAAATTGCGCAACAACAAAATCAAACTCCTTTGACTTTATTTTAACCTCCTGTCTTTTTAGCTCTACATTTGATATTATGTGGCTCTTATGTTGTGGATTAAGGTATTGCTTTCTACTTAAGTGTTTAACTTTATCTCTGTGAGATTTGTCATCACGATATTTAGCAATGCTAATCTGCTTTACTTTTTCATGATGGCTTTCGTTTTCTCGATATTTAGCAATGCTCATCTGCTTTACTTTTTCACGATGGCTTTCGTTTTCTCGATATTTAGCAATGCTCATCTGCTTCCGTTTTTCGCGATGAGATATGTTTTGATTATATTTAATAAAGCTAATCTCCTTCACTTTTTCACGATGACATTTATTTTCCTTATATCTACTTTTGCTGATTTCCAAAAGCCTTTTTTGATAAGTCTCATCTTGACGATATTTATTTCTAATCCATATTTTTTTTTGTTCCTTGTACAGCAAATTTTTCTTATATGTATTTGTTTTATTAAATTTAATATTTTGCCTATATACCATTTTAGTTCTATATTTAGTGGTATTTCTCTGATTCTTTTTTTGTCTCAAGTACATAGAAAAACTGTAATTTGTTTTACCGCTATAAACAGTTTGCTTAGCATTTTTCTGGATTTGTGGAGATCTTGTACGCATGTGGTGTTTCTTTAACGAAAGATTTTCTCCACAAAGTTCAAAGCAAGAGTCTTTATCACCTTGCTTTACACAAATAGCGACATCAAAATGCTCATCACAGTTCTGCAAATATATAGCTTCATTGGTCAAATGACTACTATTTGAATTATATTTGGTCCACTGTGTGCCATTAAATACATATATATCAAGTCCTAACATATTTGCGGTAGATTTAAACTCAATTTCCGTAGCACAGTGACCCACGTACTTCATCTGTGACTGTTTAACATATTGTGTCACACAAACAAAATCTTTTGCCAAAAGTTTCTCGCATTCTTTTGTATTTTTGGTCATGTGTGAAATAACAGCGAGTCTAATTTTACGGTGATTTTTTTCAGAACCACTAAGTGCATAGGCTACAGCTCTGAAAAAACTGTTTCCATCATTTATAATATTTTTAATCTTACACACATTTCCCAAAGGCCCACGAAATATCACTTTTTGAAAATTATGTTCTTCAAAGTCTATTTTTAATTTCTCACACAGAGTTTTAGCACTAACTTCAGACACGGGAGTAAATTGCAAAGTAGTATTATGGTTATGTTGCAAAATCCCGACGCACTCGTCTTCAATGGAAGTCTCAGTTTTCACTGTCTTTATACGCGCAATTTTTTGTTTTGTTGTAGTTTGCCGAGTTTTATATTCCACAGAAACATTCATGCAAAAACCATAACATGTTTCTGACTGAGGCTGCTTCACACAAGTAACCGTCTCATAATGATTACCGTTAATATTTTGCAAATAGAGACCATGATTAGAAAAACTACTCAAAGAACTGTATTCAAGCCATTTATCATCGCAAAATGTGAAAATATTAACACCAAAATAATCAGCTGCAGCTTGGATCTCTACTTCAGTTGCCCAACTGCCAACATATTGCATCCTTGAAACAGCAATGTATTGTGATAAGGAGGAATACTCACTTCTTAAAATACTATCATAAATGTGAGAATTCCTTTGCAACTGGTTTACAACAGCAAGCCTAATTTTGCGATGATTTTTCTGGGTGCCACTGATGGCTTGACTAAGTGCTCTGAAAAAGCAGTTTCCATCTCCAACAATTTTTTCCGTCTTACATGGCACACCCAGTTCCCCGACCACACAAGATACAGAATTTGCCCGTTGATACTCCACGTTCAACTTTCCACACAGTGACTGAGTAATCTCTTCAGAGACAGGGTTAAAATACAATACATTACTTTGGACACTGGTAACAATGACATCATCATGAACATCATCCATGTCTGACATGTCAAGTTGGGATGAATGTCCTCCACAAGAATTGTCCTGCATATCAACACTTAAGGTGTGATGAAAAACACCGCTGCTCCCTGGAACAACAGCTGCATGTTCAGATGCACTTTTACTTGAGTCCATCTGAACAATGTGAACTCCACTGATCTCAAATAATTTGGGAGAGACATTAAGTTGATCAGAAAATCTTTTAATGTAGACAAAGACCTCATCAAGAGTGTTGAAGTAAAGGACAACACTCTTTCCATTTGATTGTATCATCCCATGACTGTTGCGTGCATGAGAGTCCACAATAGCATAACGTCCATTAGAACTAATAAGGGCACAAGTACTGCCACTTATTGTAATAAAGCTGGTTTCATATTTTGCACACATTTTATTGAGTCCATCCCAAAGACTAGTGTGTGCGCCTGCTTCAATCAATTGTTTTTGCAGTACATCAATGGCTCCAGTAACATAGTCCCCATAAGCATAGTCAAAACTTTGTCCATGAACCTGCATCTTTTTAGGCAAGTCTGGAATAGAGAGCAGCTGACTTCCACCACTGATTAAATTGTTGTCACGCAAAAATGTATATAGCTCATCACCTAAAACAACTGCATCATCCAGTGTGTCAGCATTCCACGAAAAAACGCTGTCCAGTGTGTGCTTTGTTAAAGCAACAGCACTTATGGCTGCACACTGAACTCCAGCATACTTGAACTGAGCATCACCCTGATGAAACGACCCGCTGAGTGAGGCAACATGGCTACTTGCACTATGGCATGCATCTGTAGCCCGTCTGTCAGCAGTAACTGCTGCACATGTCTCCACATTACTGTACATCTCTTGTACAGAAATAGCAGAGACGCCGTATTCGACCGCATTTAATGATTCCCTGAGGTTAATAAGGTGAATCATTAAATCGTTTAAACAAGTGTTAAACACCACTACAGACGTACCGGATTCTGATGGCAACCCCTGTGAATTCCGTGATCCACAGTCCACAACAGCAAAGTAGTCTCCATGCTGGATTATCAAGCAAGTTGCACCATGAAGACTAAAGATACACATTCCATGTCTCAACAAGTACTTATTTAACGTTTCATATAGTTCCTCCTCCTGCTCAAAACCAAATGTCCCAAACACGATGTTCCCAGTTACTACTTTCCACTTTCGACCAAAAATTGTCAGATCCTCAACCAGTTTGCAGAGCTCTGGTCGAGGACCTCTGTTTGGTCTTTCTCGAGCGATATATTCCGCCAGCTTCCGACCTTCTAAACCGACTTGATCTACATCTGACGTTTTCCAGGTACAAACGGGAGAAATGTGGTGTTTTATTGCTGCTAGAACACTACATGACATTATGATATTACAGCTAGAGTGATTGCTACCAAAAAATGTCCCTGGAATCAGAGACGGTGGAAGGCCATTCTGACACCTGCAAGGAACAGGGTTAACAGCCTGACCTTTCTGTGATGTCTCATTGCGCTGGAAATCAGCTACTTCCTCAGGCGTCTAGAGTGAAAATATGAAAAACATGGCATTTCTACATCCTCATTTAGTAAAGGCTTTTCCCTAAATGTAATATCATTAGCATAACTGCAAGTAACAATTTTGTCAATCAAATTCATAAAACTAAATATCTGCTAAAATCACTGCTATAAACCTTTCGACTTTAAAACAAATGTCCTTTTTTCACCCAGAATAATCCAACTAATTATTACTAAATCAGTTAATTACTTCAGAAGACTAATTAATGGCTTGAGCCTTAATTGTTACTTTTAGTACAATATGTCCCTGAAAAATACATCCATCCATCCATCAATCTTCTGCTGCTTATCTGCAGTCGGGTCGCAGGTGTAGCAGCTTCAGAAGGGAGGCGTTGAAAAATATCAACATTTAAAGTTTCAATGTCTCCTGACAGTAAATTGATGCCTTTTTATGCACAACAGATTCATTACATAAGCCGATTGCAATAATTTTGAAGAGAAAATCCGACTTGTTATGAAAATTGTAGAATGAAAATAACAACACTCAGACAACATTTTTTATTAGTACACACTGCAGGAGAAATTACTATACGAACCCCCTGGACCTCCAAACAACGGGTAGGCAGCACAGCAGGACCGTCAGACGCCACATGAGGACAGGCAGGAAGCGCATCAGAGACAAACACCTTTGGCGGCTTAAGTACGACCTACAAATAAATTATAAAAACATAACATGAAGCTTATTTTGAACAAAATCAACAAAGATACGATGTCAAATGTTCTCAATAAAACACTTGAGACTGTTCAACATTCATTATTAATTACACATTTAACTTTAATGCACAAAACACTTACAGTGTTTTCAGCCAGCACAAATTCTGCATCTCTGGCAGGAAATACAGCTGAAACCTAAAGGAAAAATTAAAAAAGAACAGTTAAATAAAATCAAATCATCTGAACTAAAAATGATTAATTAGGTTATGCTTTAACAAACCTTCTGTCTCACACGCCTAGACTTTGAGACAGTTGGTTTTTTTTGAAGTTCCACAGGCTTTGTCTGTAACATGGCAAAGATACACATTCCATCTCTCAACATTGCAGATTTATGTTATATATAAAAGCAAATAATGAAACTTAATACTTTAAGCATTCTACTAATTACCTCAGTGCCTGTGTGAACATCTGGAACAGCCGATGGAGAGACTGTTTCCATGGCCACCAAGATAGCAGGTGAGAAATGGACAGGATTGGATGGGATGTCACACGCCGATAAAGCCACAGGAGTGTGATCCCTCTATAAGACCAAAATATTAATTATTAAGATACCAGTGCCATTGAAAATGATCTTATACATAGCTGCAAGCCTCAGGTACCTGGTGATGAACCACTCTTTTCTTGGGTGAATCAGACAAACAGTCCGATTCTCCCGAGAAGTTCCTCTGCAAACGTATATGACATAGAAGATTTTTAGGATGACTAACCATAGTTGAAAATCTTTCTTCCACTGCAAGCAAAAATAAAAGACTTGTACCTTCCTGCCAGATCTCACAAGCGTCCATTCGGTAGGGAGTGGAGAAGAAGGACGAGAACGCTCCTCTCCCTTCACCACCACACGGGGCAGAAATCTCTGTTTATAAGGAGTACTTGCCTGACTCTGCACCAGTGGCTTTGGTGCTGACAAGTACATGAACTTATAGGAAAACACCCATATAAGTTGCTTGAGCATCTGCATCCCATGGTTGTCGCTAAGGTGAATCTGCAAATATAAACGGTAATCAAAGACAAAATAAACATTTCATATGAAAGCAAAATTGTTCCTCATTGTGTTTAAAATTAACATTAACTCACGCCATCACGGCACCACAGATTGAGACGGCCCAGAGGAAAGTAGTCAGCAACGGGATAATATGTTATCCCTGAAAACATCATGAAAAAATTTAAATTAATTTTCACCAAAATATAACATAAAAAGAGCTGTAATACATTTACCAAACAAGAACATAATGAGAAATATTTTAATACCTACCTAGCTTTGCCGACCTGCGGTGGAATTCTTGCTGAAACAAGTTCTGCTTCTCTCTGGGCTCGGTCAAGCGGGGTATGAAGCCGGTACAAAAAACCTACAACAATAACATATTTAGAAATTTATATAGCAAATTAATCTATTAACAAATTGATGTTTGTGTGTTTCTCGATTCCAGTCCTCAGTAATCATTGCTCTGCATGCTTTATATACGTGTCTGAAGGGAAAAACCTAAAACATGCCACTTATTGTAATAAGTGGCATGTTTCTTTCAAACAACATTGAGAACCACTGGTTTTTATTACCTTAGGCCAACGACTACAGACAGCCAACAGGTACCGCTCAAACTCCTGTCCGGCTTCTTCTGGGTTACGACTGGCCGTAAGGTTGTTTGAGGGAGCCATGATGCAGACAGCATCAGGCTCCCGAGGTATGACGGCGTTCAGAACCTCGAGTCGCAAGTCGGCTGCATCACCACCAGGAGTGCAGATGAACCCAAACTGGATGCAGCCGCTTGCCATCTCAACAACGCCGTCGACAAATGATCGTAAATGGGAATCGCCGATAACAAGAACGAACTATGAAATGGAAAAGACAAAGCAAGATAAGGACTATGACTAAATATTCTATTTGAAATCATTGCTGATTTTACTTACCTTCTTATCAGGCAGTCCCTCTGGAATGACCAGCTTGTGACAGTGGTTAGTCACTTCACTAGGTGGCCATTTTCTCACAGTATGGCGCCAGCCGGTGCCATGTTCTAATACATAACAAAAATCCAAAAAGTAATACAAATTATTTAAAGAAATACAGACTATGTACTCAGAATATTTCATTTGACATAGAAACAAGGGATTAAATTTAAAGAAATGTAATTAAACACTCACGTGCAACAAAATCGCTGGAGGCTTTGGCTGTCCCGAACAGCTGAATCCGAACTGCTTCTATTCTCCTCTTTGCAGCTTCGGAACGGCGGTGGGACTTTCCTCGAGGCATCTTTCTTTCAACATGAAATAATTCAGTATCATGAATATTTATTAATAATAGCAATATCAAACATATACATACATATATATACATATATATATATATATATATATATACATATATATATATACACATATACATATATATACATATATATATATACACATATACATATATATACATATATATATATACACATATATATACACATATACATATATATATACATATATATATACACATATACATATATATATATACACATATACATATACATATATATATATACACATATACATATATATATATACACATATACATATATATATATACACATATACATATATATATATACACATATACATATATATATATACACATATATACACACATATATATATATATATATATATACATATACATATATATATATATACACATATACATATATATATATACACATATACATATATATACATATATATATATATATATACACATACATATATACATATATATACATATATATATATATATACACATATACATATATACACACACACACATATATATATATATATACATATATATATAAACATATACATTTATATATACATATATATATATATAAAAACACCAATGACATCTTCTACTATAAGTGAAAAAATATCTTTTAAGTATGCCTTGTTCTAACTGAGAAAAATAACATTAAACACAACTTGATAATCTCCGTTTTCTTTTACTTGAGACATTTTGTAACAAACAGCAAAAAACATAGCAGTTAACTGCTAAGAACTCCAAACGGATAATGGATGCTTGAAGCAGGACAGGCACCACGGAGAGAACGGACAGTATAGAGATGATTCAGAATGAGAAATAAAGGTATAAAAAAAAAAACACACAAAAAAACTCCTGATTAAAATTAGCAACTACAACTTTGAAGTGCAGGTTAGCTGCTAGCTCAGAGCACGAACTCGAGCACGGACAGATAAGGATCCGTAAGGACAGGCCCCACAGAGAAAACAGACAGTACAGAGATTATTCAGAATGAGAAATAAAGCTATATATATATATTTTTTTAATTAACTCCTGATTAAAATGAGCAACTACAAATTTTAACGGAACCACTGCAGTGGCGCGCTCCCGACACAGATCTTCACAGGTGAACTATATTTTGCTGAAGTCGCTCACTATACAACTGGTTGTAACGTAGCAGAAGTTTAGCAACTCTTCCAGGCCTTATATTTATTCATATCAGTAGCAGATATTAGAATACCTAGCCTGAACCTACATGATTTCACAGCGGTTATGGCCGTAATTCAGCGTTGTATTTTAACAAAACACCCGTACATGTTCCTTATCAAACATATGCAAGAACTTACCTCGACGGAAAAGACTTCTCAGCAATCCGATGAAACTCCTGGTTGAAACTTCAGATTGAATAACTCGCAAGAGATATTCACGCCAAGGGGGTCTGTGGAAGACTAATTCAAATATCAGTGCACAGAACGTTCAAGAGGTCAATCAACCAATCAGATTAAAATATAACAAGACAACCAATAGCTCTGCAGCCAAGTCACTGCGTATTACGTAGTAGGACGTCTACGTCTCGCACGCTGACTTTTTTTTTTCTTTATTTATAATAAGGAAATTGACAACACAAACGAGTAACAAAACAGATAAGAAAATAATGCCAGGGTGTTATATAGCAAGCACAAACAAACCGAAAAGCAAGTAAATAAAGTGACACTATTTCCTGTACCAACCGTTTCAGAATAATTATAATAATAATAACGTATTTTATTTGACAACGCCTTTCAAAACACCCAAGAACACTTTCAACATTAAATAATAACGTATTTTATTTGAGAAAGCTTTTCAAAACACCCAAGAACACTTTCAACATTAAAAATACAAATTAAACAGTAAAGAAATGGCTACAAAACGCGATATGTCACGTGGCATGTGTGTCACGTGGTATGTTCCTTTTTTTATTTTTAAATCTTTATTAAATCTTTATTTAAAATTATATCAGTAACAAGCAATCTAAAATGAGCAACAATAAGGAATCATTATGGAGATGTATTTATCGATCCTTACACCCTATGTATCTCAAACAAAACTCATAAAACATGAATCAAATCGATATTTTGGAAACAAATGTACATTAATATCACATTTATCCATCCCCTAATTATCATGAATAATCTTTATAGTGGATCATAAGGGCTGCTGACCCTGGACAGATCACCAGTCCATCACAGATTAAGAAAACAGATATAAACAAATACCTGCTGGTGCTGAAGTTCAAATCTTAGATTTTGATGTTGTGAATGGTACTCTTAAAACAAATAAATTAAAATGTAAAGTATAATTGCCTTTGGCTTATTTATTAAGAACTAGATGGAAAAGAGGTTTGGTCAGTTTTACATTTAGTCAACAATTTTGGCAAACTTAGTACATCCATTCACAGTGCACTTTTGTTGTTTATTTACCAAATATTTTTGTTATTATTCTCATTGTGAATATAATTTACAAGCAAACCAAAGGACTTCTGAACTTCTAACAAGTGAAATTCTGTAACTAGAATATTCTTGGCTACAGGTGACCTGGCTGACTTATTATCGTTTACCATAATGTCTCCTATAAGGACTCCAGCTCAACCAGTAAACTGACTGGTGTCCCAATATTACATATTAATTTTACCAATTGCAATAGATTCACAAAATAAAGACCTTAAATATCCAGTTGTTGCAAAACTCAAAGGGATTACTTTAAAACTTAAAATATAGCTTCAACCTGGAAAGACTCACACAGAAAGCAGGTTTTAGAAAGTTTATTTGACAAGAACTAATCTTCGGCAATTGGACCCGGCAGTAGAAACTGAGCTGGTAACCACCAGAGAGAATGATCATTTTTCTATATGAAAACCTTTTTTGTCTTCATCTCACCTGCTCAGCCAATCACCTGCTCAGGTGTTTCCCTCCCAGCCTAACAGCGTCTGTCTCATGTCCTCCACCCTTCATAAAGTCCAGCTCAGGATACCTTTATGTTTACAATGTATACAATGTTTGTATTATGACTTTGTAACTGAACAATATGTTTCTGTATGTACTTGCTTTAGTACAAAAAACCCCCAGTTGATTCTGACTGTTAAAACATAAACAACTTGTCTGTATGTTGGGTTTTGGAAGAAAATTTATATTGATTCCAGTAATTGTTCAAAAATGTATAGGAAACACTGCATATTGCAAGTTATTAACTTGGCTTGCATAAAACATTTTTTAAACAAGGTCATCCAATTTTTAATGCTGTTACAATATATTTACAACAACTTTATTGGTTCTACTGTCTCTCCAACAAATATGGTATGTCTCTTATGGAAACGACAACATTTCTATGAAAACTAAATAATGTAAATCAACTGAGCTACAACAAAAGGAACTTTCAAAAATGTAATTAATATTGAAAGAACACATTATGAAAAAGGATCCCTACACAAGTCAAAAGGTAAATGTTCTTTAGCAGAAACTATTTAAAATGACATCTCACAAAAAAAAAAAAAAAGAACGAACAACAATGTGTGACAACTGAAATGTGTGACAGATTGTGGAAAGCAATTAATATTCTCCGTGCATTCAGCGTTGACATTCAGGTCAGGGTCCAGGTGAGCCATCATAGTAATAAGGAGGGAACTCTCCTGGTCTTCCACTGCCGGTGAAGCGCAAAGTCTTTATATCACCTGTGGCAGGAAGAACACGTTACAATAGCAAGAGGAATCCGGTTTTCTGCCTGGAATGACTCTGAAAATTTACCCCAGTTGATCTGTTAATGAAAAATCGATTTCATGTAGTTAAAATCTAATTTCACATGTTTAGGTGAAAACAGTAAAAGGTCCTCACCGTCCAGCCAAGCAAAGTGAGTCTTCTTCCTGAAAACCGGGTCAGACACAATGAAAGGACCTGCAGGTCAATGCCAAGGTGAGGTCAGCTGTGTCTCCTGGGTCAGAACCTCCTCCTGGAGAACAGCTTCAAGTCCATGCAGAGGCATCTGGAAATAAAAAAACAAATTAATACAGAAACAGGTGCATTGAAAGACTGTGATACAGGAAGAATGGCTCTGACACATGATGGATGAATCTGACCTGTGAGGTTGGTGCTATCCTTTGTACCTGCATGGTGAAGAGCATTAAATAATAATTAATACTTTATATCTCTCATTATCTTAACCTTTCATCTCTAATGGTATAAAAAATGATGTCCAAATAATGAATTAAAAATTATTATTTATTTTTATCATTTAGAGTTTTAGTCTCATTTGCACATAAAGATATACAAATCAAAATGACTAGTTATGTGTAAATTTAAAAAATTAACGTCAATTTGTGCCTCAGCTGCTTTGGGATAGGTGTGGCCATCAGCACAGAGAGTCTGTAAAAATACAGATATGTTCTAAGTGAAAGATGAATGGAAGTCCAAATAACATCAAAACTGTTTCAACCCTTTTAATTATTCTATCCTGATTTTCTTTCAGACTTAAAAAAATAAGCATAGAAAATAAGTACACTGTGAATGGACATAAAACAAATTACATGATTTAAAACTACAAAGTCATGAATTTTAGCTGCAGCTTACCTCACATTATGCCTCTCACCAACTTTTTTCTGCTTTCTCTCCTTTGGTAGTTCTTCTCTGGACCTTTTAAAAAGGAGAAATTGAAGGTTTTCTTAAAAAAATGACAGATGTGTAACATGACGTGGTACAGCACACCATCATTGTTCTTTCCTCACAGGAAAGTTTCTTAAGAGAGAGAGAGAGAGACCATCTTCATATTGTGATCATATCATCCTGTGGATTTCACAGGTTCACATTTAATGAAATCTCCAACAGAAAGTATACACTCTCATCTGTTTCCTTACCTCACTGAAATCCAATGACACTATGCTGTAAGAAACTAGACATTTGTAATTTTGGATGTGACTATTTAGTTATAGAAAAAGCACAGCTTTCAGATTTTACTAAACTAATTCTGATCACTGCATTTTAGTAGTTATTTCAAAAACATTCTAATTTAATGAAGATTACTCAATTTTTCCCAATTTGTTTTTTGGTTGCAGCAGCCAGTGTGTAAATAAGATATCTTGAATGTATCCTTTGTGTCTCACTTCTCACCAGTGGGGGAGCTAGAATTTTTTTAAGGGGTGGCCAAAGGGTGAGCAAGGCTTTATCAGAGGGGTCCATTATATATAGGGTGAACATATATATAATCCCCCCCAGCCCCCCGGGCGGGCGGGGGCCAGGGGGATTTGTGATTTCTGTAGCTAGCTAAAATAAGGCTAAATTAAAAATAGATTAATTAAATTAATGAATATAACTAGTTAGGTTATAATTGAAAGCTTTCATATGACATAGCCTACTTACATTTCAGTCATTATAAAACTTCACAATGGTTTTTCACATATTCTTACCACACACATTTCAAGCAAGAGCTGGGAGATAAATCCTGGCCAAATGAATAAAACCTTACAGGACAGAATGTGCACTAAAACATGTTAAAAGACTCTGTCTAAAACACGATCTATCAGCACTAGCATGGATAATATAATAAACGAGGCACTACGGAGCGGTGCACAACCATTTTTTTTTTTCTTTTTAGAAATGTATGAGAAGTGCCGCCTCTCATTAGGAAGGTAACTCAGCGGTTACCGCTGAGCGGTAAAATGTTGTAAATACCTGCAAAACTCCCCAACCGTGTACTATAAAGCCGCGGGTGTGTTTTGGATCAGGCAGGAAGCACGTCAGCTAAACCAATGAAGAGCGTCAGTGAGCGGCTACTGCATAGGGCTGCCTTCAGGGACAGTCGGAAATTAGTTTTCCTGGAAAATCTTTGCCGATCTCATAAGTATTATATTTTAAAAATACCATTTCCAGTGGGGTGGCAATAGGGGTTGCAAGGGCTCTGTTGGGGGTGGCAAATGCCATCCCTGGAACCCCTCTGGCTCCGCCACTAATTCTCACTATCCCACCTGCTGCGGATATTGCTGGTCCCTCTCTCTCTTCCACCTTCTTACAACTGGTTCTGATGTTAGTTCTTTGAGTTGTCCACCATCCACGTTGTTCAACAGTAAATATAGAAACCAACAAAATAAATCAAATCTTCCCTTCCAACTAAGCTCTGTCAAAACCACAAAAGAGTTGTGTGACATCAACATTCATACCAAACTTACTTTAGTCTGTAAATATCCCACTTGGTCCTTTACTCAAACTTTAGCTAAACTTCACATTAAACTACCTTTTACCCTAGATGGGTAATCTTATTTTATCATGTTACAAAAATCTAAAATGAATCCATTCACAAATACAGAAAACTTTTCTTTAATAAAACAACTTTAAAAAATGGATGAAATAAAAATTTAACAAATGTGAAGAAAAAGTAAGAACTTGCAAGAAACGAAAATTTTACAAATGTGAAAAAAACTGTAATTAAAGAAAAAAAATTAACTTTCATCCGCCCAGCTCATGTCTTCTTCTTTGTCTTGTTCCTCCTCCTCCTCCTCAGTCTGTGTGACTGCATCTGCTTTTTCTGAAAGATTTTAGCATAAAAAAAACTATATCAGAACACATATAGCAATTCCAACTGAATATAGTAAAATAAATAAATTCTCAGGATAAACCACAACTTGAACAATAAAAAGAATAAGAAATACTGATACGTTGAATATGAACACATAGCTAATAGGTGCTCACTAGATGACGGTGAATATTTATACAATAATTATTTCACCTCTAAATGAGTGAATGAATGTCATTATTTTGTACAGCTCAATCTTCATTTTGATATATATTACAGTTTTAGAGATTTTTTTAAATATAAAGTGAATCTCTTTCCTTTTATTCACAATACATTTGTAAAAACAACAAAAATACTAAACCATCCAAGAACCAAAAATACTTTCTGCAAACATTACAGATACGTCATGATATACCATTATACCACGTTAATGAATTTTACAATAAGACAGAAATAAAACTTATAAGCAACATGATATACTATACATATACCTACCATCAGCACAGAAGGCTGCAACACTTTGAAGTGTTTCAATTTTCATGAGAGACTCCATGTTTTTCCTCCTCTCCTCTTCCAGCTGTTGCTGGAGAAAGGCAACTTTTTTTTCTGAGGCCTTGAGCTGCCTCCCCTTTCGCTCCACCGTCAGGAGGCTCAGGCGGAACGCCTCATTACAACTTTTAAAGATTTCCTCCCGTGAAGCGGCAGGGTCGGAGATGTGGTACTATAAGAAAAAAAAAGTTACATATTATACAATGAACACTAATACTTTACTGAACAACATAAATAATAAATCATATTAAAAAAATAATATGGAGACAATTCCATCACTCTAAATACTTCATGTGAAAAATTCTTAGTTTGGGAAAAAAACTTTAAAACAGATAAAACATCTAAAGATAACTTAAAACTTGACACAGAAAATAAATAAATCTTTAAAGAAGAGAGTAACATATGAAACATGTCACAACTGACTCTGCAGTTGTGACGTGTTTAAGAAAAGGAAAATAAGTTTACTCAAAGCAGCGAGAAAATCGCTTTGTTGAATGATATGGAAAAAAACAAAATACTCATCTTGCATGTGACCAAAACAAAAGAGATAAACGGAAACATCACAAGAATCAGAATTACATCTAACAATATTTTCATCATGTGAAACGTACAAGTGATTGAGAAAAACTTTCTTACAAATATCATCTACAATAATTATTTAAAAATCAATAAACTGCATTTCATAAGATATTGAAAGATAATTTATTTTTCTTCCTTAATTAAAAATTCAGAATTAACATAATTTTTGAATAATGAACAGTAATTTAAGCTTGAAAACACTTCATCCATTGCCACTAAAACCATAAGTAGACTGCAATTATAATATATTGCCTTAAAATCTACAAAATTTTAACCAGCTGAAATTATACCACAGAAATCCAAATCAAGGTAATATATTCATAATGTGCTGTCAAGCAACATTGTAATACATTTAAATTAAACAACATAAAAACGAAGATACCACAATGTGGTGAACAAATATGTATTCTATGAATCCCACCAGGAAAGAAATACTTATTACTTGAAGAGCTACCCTAAATAAAATGCAAAATAAGAATTCAGTACTAAAAAAATGTTTCGACTTGCATCACTCAAAAAAATTCCATTAATAAGAATTCTTCACCAAAACAACCTATGCAACTTGAACATGAGCAAAATATTAAATAAAATTCTAAAATTAGAAAGTTAAAACAATACAAATTGTTTAGAAATATTATTTAGTAATCTACAACAATTTAATCATTTTAATATTGCTTCTGTAGTTGATAGGTCTTCTCCTTTGCTGAACTTTTCATAACACTTCTACCAAAACTGAAATAATTTATTACATATCAATATTTTGATTACATTTATCATGTTGGTGATGTTTAGGAAGGTAATAGCAGACCAGCAATTGTCTGCTGGTCTTTAATAATATAAAGTATGTTGTACGTCAACAAAAATATTGTAATTATATTTTTATGCAATATCAATAAAGAATTTAAGTACTTCACTTCAAATGAAATAAGTCTTACATAAAACACAGTTAAAGCTGCGTTGATATCAGTGACGTGCGGTCAGGGGAGGCAGTGCCTCACCAGCCATCATGGAAAGAAAGAAAATATATAATCACAAAGTAATTTAAATTGTTATATTCATCCGGTGGTTTGTACTAAAAAATATTTATTTTTCATGTAGCTTCACCAATTTCGATTTTTATTTGTTCAAAATCGCTGAATTTTCTTATTTTCCCATTCAAATGCTTGGAAGCGATGCCGGTGAGGCAGCAGTGAGCTCTGCCTCACCTTGGATTGCGCAACCCCTGGCTCTGCGCTGGCTGCTAAGCGGAGAGAGCATGTTGCTGTACGGCGTCAATAAAATGGTTTAAACAAATTTAATATGTGAACTTATTTCCAATAATTTACCTTATGTATATAATGTACAGTGCTTTTTGTCACCAACTGTGTTTGTGTAACGTGTTTCGTGTAATGAGCGATTATAAACGGCAGAGAACAGGTTCGAGGTGAGGCAGGCAGTTCTCTTGCCTCATGGCAGGGGGCGCTCAAGATCCCAGACGTTCGTCTTGTTCACTCCTCAACTGCCGAGTAAGTGAGAGCGAGCTAGGCTAAACGATTCGGGAAGCAAGTCAAGTGCAGCAATAGATTATAATAGAGATAGTGATTTTTTTTCCTCTCGCTTATCCCGACTTTCGACATGGATTATTTTATTTTGTTTTGTTTTTTAAGGAAATGTGTGTTTTGTGAGCTACAGTTTGTTTGTGTAAGGATGCAGAAGTGAAACATAACCTGTAAACTGATGTCAATCTATGCATCTATTTGCAAATCTGATTCTGATGACGTCAGTGCCTCACCAGCTATGAACCTCACCGCACGTTACTGGTTGATATCAAACGCATGTGATGCTTAAAGTTCAAAACATATGCACACAAAACACGCTTTGGTAGTCAGGTTTATATTAAAGTATGCAGTGTCGAAAGCGCTCGAAGCATTGAACACTCCATACAGTTCGAATCGCGCAACTACAAACGAAATGCACCGCAACAATCCTAGATGCAATTCACATAGACTTTCAACATGAAACACACGTGCCTGACAATTAAAACGCAACATTTATATTACCCACACGAATCCACACCGCCCTACTGGAAACCTCCATGATTTATAGCTTTTTAATATTTACCTGTAAGGTCTCCGTATTTCCCCCCTTCATATTCGTCCCTGGTCTTACTTATGTCTCCTTCCCACATTGCGTATTTTCATTATTTTGTCCCCCCGTCTTACATTTATACCACTCCGTGAACTTACGTTCGTCTGTTGCTTAGTCTAATGGCGGCCCCCCTACCCCTCCACATGTCCCCAGTCCAGGCGAAAGTTACTAACCTAAAACTTCACAGGTATGTTTTTATATCCAAAAAGTATTACTGCAAGTCGAACTACTTAAAACTACAGAACCTCATACACAAATTTCTAAACACAATACTTTTTAAAATTAGTTACCAACTAATACACTTACACAGGCCAGCTGAGCTGCGTCCTGGAGGCCCTTAAGGTCCGGGTCGCTCAATTTCGGCAACTTTAACGGCGAAAAGTTTGCCATTTTCTAGAAAACACAAAATATATAGATAATAACAACTATAAAGAGGAAACACAATAAAAACATTAGCTTATTATTCAAATAATACCATAAAATACCTACATCTCTTTCAGTGACCGCAGAAGAAAAGAAAATGACCGAGAATCTGAGAATATATAAGACCAAAGCTAAAGTAGGCGGTACTAAGAGAAAGACCGGCCCTTCTTCCCAAATTTAACTGGATAAAAATTTGTGATGGACAACAAGATTTCCTTTATTAATGGACCTTACCAGAGGGGCAGCTTTTCATTGGCTGATATATATGTATCATATATATGTATAAATTGTATCAGTACAGCATAATAGCAGTACTGATACAATTTATACACCTTGAAGTTTGTCTGCTGCACAGTCTTACGTTAGCTAAACAGATCAATACGCAATATGTACTGTATCTGAGATACACTAAAAATTTTATTTTAGCAGAAAAGGCTTTGGACTAAAATGTTACTCATGTTAGCCTCTCTAGCACCAAGTACAGCTGGTAAATAAACAATCGCTGTGTTCAGGGAAACGCTGATTAATAATCTACAAAATAAATATCAAGCCTGGAAACTTGATATAGTAACGGAATGAATGTTATGTTTTTAACATAATCTTTGCTCGTCTTGCGGGGCGCAGGCGGTTGCCACGGTAACAGGTGTGCTTAAACTACAAAGAGAGACAGTAAAAAGGTACGAGTGGTTTTCAGTTCAGTGGTTATTTTACCTTTATTTACCTTTGCTGTGGCGCATTACAGCTGCTGTAGTTTCTAAACGTTGGACTAATTACCTCGTTCGTTTATGAATATACGTAATTTACAACAAACATCAAACACAACAAATATATTTAATAAGATTTTAACAAATAAATGGCTTCTTTACCTTAACAGAGCTCTTTGGTTCCTCTTATCAGTCTGTAGCTTCTCATATTGACGTCACCAGATTTCAGATCTTCCATAACTGACTGAGACCTGCTGGCCTCAGGTTTGCAACCACCTTGTGAATGAGAAACCAGTAACATCCTCCCAGATGATGACATAAACTTTTTTGTTCCTCTGTCCATTCTAGTAGCTGATATATTGTAAAAATCCGGTAGAAATGATGCACTAATGGAGTTGTGTTTACATAGAAAGAATGCACTATGAGTCTTTGCAACATAGAATCAACAATCAAAACAGAACATCAAGTCAGGTTCCCTCAATAAATTTGCAATTGATTATGTTTCAAATAAAACTCTAAACAAGTGGGTTTTTAATATAGATTTAAAGGAAGTCAGTGTTTCAACTCTTTTACAATTTTCTGGAAGTTTTTTCCAGATTTGTGGTGCATAGATGCTAAACTAACAACAGTATTTTAAAGTCTATTCTTTGAGCGACAGGGAGCCAGTGGAGGGACTTAAAAACTGGTGTTATGTGCTCTATCTTCCTGGTTTTAGTGAGAGCACGAGCAGCAGCATTCTGGAACAGCTGCAGCTGTTTGATTGGTTGGACAGACCTGTGAAGACGCTGTTACAGTAATCAATGTGGCTGAAGATAAACACATGGATGAGTTTCTCTACATCTGGCTGAGACATTAGTCTTTTAATCCTGGAAATGTTCTTCAGGTTATAGAAGGCCATCTTTGACTGTCTTTATGTGGCTCTGAAGGTTCTGGTCAGTGTCCATCACTACTCCCAGGTTTCGGGCCTGATTGCTGGTTTTTAGTTGTAATAACTGAAGCTTTGCACTGACTCTAGATCGTTCCTCTTTAGGTCCAAAGATAATAACTTCAGTTTTGTTTCTGTTCAGCTGGAGAAGGTTTTGGCACATCCACACATTTATCTGTTCTAAGCATCTGTTCAGTGTTTGGATGGGTTCTGAGTCACCTGGTGACATCATAATGTAGAGCTGTGTGTCATCTGTATAGTCATTGGTAGCTAATATTAAGTAAATATTTGTTGTATTTAACATATTTCAGGTAAGAAGTGAACATGTGATGAAATAGATTCTGTCCTCCAATTTTATGTAATTGAACATTACAGCTAACAAATGTGATGATCATGTGAGGTAATACATTTTATGAAAATTTTTCTTATATACAGTATATTTTTTAAATATAAAATTAGTTAAATAAAAGGGGGTCAAATGTAATAAAGATGAATGTAACAATTTCACCTTGATTTTGAGTTAATGGGGCACACGATTTGGAAGCTATTGAAGAAATCATATTATTTTATATTAAAATTATTTATCCAACCATCTTCTTACAGCAGGGGTGTCAAACTCCAGTCCTCAAGGGCCGCTGTCCTGCAACTTTTAGATGTGCCGCTGCTGCACCACCTGGATAGAATGATTTGATCATTAGCCCCATCATTGCTGGCTGAACAGTGTGGGCGTGGCCAAATGGCGAATATCAGACCCTCGCCATATTCATACGATTGTCTTTAAATCACACATGGATGATCCGATTGGCACCAAACTTGAAATGTAAGACCTGTGGTAACCTTTAAAGAGCTCAAATGTTTTGAAATGTAATTTGACTCCACTGCGCCCCCTAGGTTAATCCGTCCGCTATATCTCCGCCGTAAATGGACCGATCTGCGCCAGATTTTTTGTGAGTCGTCGGGGAGCGCTGCCGAACGCATTCACGTGTGCCGTCTGGCGGGCGGGGAAGGTTGGCGACGGCTCCAGCTGCGGCGAGCGGGCGCCGGCTCTGGAAACGGCGCGAGAGCTTCCGCGGCGGCTGGAACTCCGCGGTGGCCAGTGAGCCGGAGCAGCGCTTGCTGCGAGGGCGCACGAGGCTGCTTGCAGCTTTAATATTCTTCTTCTTATTATTCTTCCACCCAAATGAATTGCCTTTTGGGGGATTTATCATATTCAAAAACTCACCAAACTTGGTGGACACATAGAGACTGTTTAAAAATTTGGAATTTTAAGATCGTCACAAAAATCGCACAAAAAATGGCTCAACGGCGCCACCTAGCAATTTTCAAAAGGCCCTTTGCTATTCCGTTACTTCATCGTAGAGACTTGAAATTTGGTACAGTTGTAGAGCTCACCAAGATGCTCAGAATTTACAATGAACGTCATAGTCCAACTATCACAGGAAGTCGGCCATTTTGGATGGAAGGTCACATTTTGACCCCATTTTGGCCGTTTACAGCATTGGTATTTGATCGAACTCCTCCTAGGGATTTTGATTGATTGGCTTCAAACTTGGTGAGTCCGATCAGAAGGCATGGGCGATTCAAAGTTATCAAACTGGTGTGTTTTTTTGAGTATGCTGAAGGGGGGTTAGCAGGGGTCAAAGTTCACCAACTCGCCACGAAACTCTAAACAGTTATAACTCCTACACTAAAACTCTCAGAGGACCCAAACTTTCAGTGATTGAGCATCATGGGTTGACCTAAAATACCCTGTGGTCAAATGATGACATCACTAAGGCCACGCCCCTGAGAACAGGAAGTGTCATTTTACTGGGAACGGTCCCTATATTACACCATTGACCTAATCAACATGAAACTGTGTTAACAGACAGGAAACATGTCGCTCTATAAGGGATTCCAGCCCCGACCGGCTTTGATGGAGCAGGTGGGCGTGGCGGCGTGGCGAAGTGACCTCTAACGCCGCTGTCATACGTTTGGCTCTGAATTCCACAGTTTTGGGCCAAACTTCTCCAAACTCACTAGGATGGATCTTTATCCACCCCAAGACAGGAATCCATAATAAAATTTGGTGGGCGTGGCCTAATTTCTCTATAGCGCCCCCTAGAAAATTTTAAATGACCAGCCCCAAGCCATACTGGTTTAACCTAGAATTACGAAACTTCTTACACATCTGTATATTGTCCTGATGTACAAAAAAGTCTCTTGGAGCCATGGTCTCAACCCAACAGGAAGTCGGCCATTTTGGAATGAAGTTCCAAAATTGACCCCATTTTTGATGTTTACAGCCTTCGTATTTGATCGAACTCCTCCTACAGTTTTTCAGATACAGACTTCAAAATCGCTCAGCACACACTTGAGGCATCAAAGGTGAAAAGTTATCAAAGGAATTCTCGTACTTCAAAGTATGTGGGCGTGGCTATGTGTCAAACTTTGACTATTTGCCGTGAAACATAAAACTCTTATAACTCCTACAGTAAAACTCTCAGAGGAACCAAACTTTCAGTGATTGATCATCATAGTTTGACATAAAAGACCCTGTGGTCAAATGATGACATCACTCAGGCCACGCCCCCTGAGAACAGGAAGTGTCATGTTTTACTGGGAACGGTCGCTATCTTACACCTTTGACCTAATCAACTTGAAAGTTTTTCCAGAAACAGAAGACATGCTGGTGTATTTTGGATTCCAGCCCCGACCGGCTTTGATGGAGCAGGTGGGCGTGGCGGCGTGCCGAAGTGACCTCTAACGCCGCTGTCATTCGTTTGGCTCTGAATTCCACAGTTTTGGGCAAAGCTGTTCCAAACTCACTAGGATGGATCCTTATCCACCTCCTGAAAGAAATCCATAATAAAATTTGGTGGGCGTGGCCTAATGTATTTATGGCGCCGGCTAGAAAATTTTAAATGATCAGCCCCAAGACATGCTTTAACCTAGAATTACCAAACTTGGTACATATGTGTATCTTTTCAGGACGAACAAAAAAGTCTCTTGGAGCCATATTCTAAATTCAACGGATTTTCTGTAATTTTAGATTTTTTAGAAAAAAACTATGTTATTCCCATTAAGTCCTCTTGGTGTCACTGTTACTCCACACATGAATAAGGCGAGAATTACACAGTATGAGAGAGGTGCTGTAATGGCGATATTAACCACTTGGTGTCACTATCACGCCATACATGACTATGTGTACATTTTTACCACTGCAATTCCCAAAGATGCATCTGTGTATTTTGTAGTTCCACAGTTACGTTGTTTTCGATACTTCTGCTGGCTCGTTGGGATAAAAATAGCCTCCACGGATAACATTAACGATCAAGCCTTCCTTAATCCCGTCTGCATGTGCGTTTTTATTATGTAAGTATACATTTCCATCTCCTATATTTGCGTTTATATCACTTATTAGCACTAGAGAACTGAATATGACGGTTGACAGTCAAGCTAACGCAGCTAAGCTATCTACGTGCACCGAAGCATGCATGATTTAACGGAGAGAGCAGCGCCTGCAGCTGTACGGCTGCTTATTAATTTTCCCTGAAGTAAAAAAAAGAAAAGAAGAATTTCTGATATTTTTATTTTTGAATCATCTTTATAATTAAGAAAATTGTGGAAACATTGTTTCAAAACATCTTGTACGTAGCGCATGCCAAAGCTTAAATCTTATTTCTCAGTTCGGTTTATGCGCCCCCTCCTCCCTCCGCCGCCCACATATACGTAGCAATGGCTGGCTCGTTGGGATAAAAATAGCCTCCACGGATAACATTCACGATCAATCGTCATGATATGTGTGCAGTTCGATCTTTATAACGCACGCACCTCCCCCCCGTCCCCCCCCCGAAGGGGTGAATATGACGGTTGACAGTCAAGCTAACGTAGCTAAGCTGTCGGACCTAACGAATAGGAGACAGATGTCATGGGTATTAGCGGTGAGATGTCCTGTTGTTGCATTCCAACTTATCAACGTGTTTGCTGCAGAGATGTGGATTCTGGTGAGTCTGATATGCTAAACAATTTCTTGCTCATTTAATGGAAGCCACATTATTTGTTTGAACCGCATATGGGCTGCACACTCAAAGCTGTGGAGTTTAGTACTTTCAAAATATCCTTACAGTTAAAAGTTTGCCTGGCAAACCTATTAAACGATATTACCTCAAAGGTGTTGACAGGAAGTGAATTTTATTTATTAGACAATAAAATAAACTGGTCCAATCAAGGTGAAAACAGCCACGAATGAAGCGTGTCCGTAGTTGCTAAGAATTATAATGGAAACTTAACGGCACTATAATTATTAATATTGAGATAAGTGTCACAAATATGAGCAGGAGGAGCGCTGAGCTATGATATTAAACGCAGGGCAGAACGCAGAACCTGGAGGCGGGGTGGGGTGTGGGCTTTAAAGTAATTCTTAGAGTTTTCCACACAGCAGTGGACCACATAAATTACTCACGTTTTTATTTTTTGGACAATCTCCTCTTCAGTTCAACCTTATCAGTGGATACACATTGTTGATGTTACCATTATAAAATAGCTTACAATTAAGAATTGGCAAAGCTCAATGTGATTTTCACAGTAGACGGAGCTCAGAGGAACCAAACTTTCAGTGATTAATCGTCATGTGGTCAAATGATGACATCACTAAGGTTAAACTGTCACACTTAAAGTAAATATTTGTTGTATTTAACATTTCAGGTAAGAAGTGAACATGTAATGAAATTGATCCTGTCCTCCAATTTTATGTAATTGAACATTACAGCTAACAAATGTGATGATAATGTGAGGTAATACATTTTATGAATTTTTTTTTATATAGAGTATATTTTTTAAATACAAAATTAGTTAAATAAAAAAGGGGTCAAATGTAATAAAGATGAATGTGCTTCATCTATACTCTAGTAGAACAATTTCACCTTGATTTTGAGTTAATGGGCCACACGATTTGGAAGCTATTGTAGAAATCATATTATTTAATATTAAAATTATTTATCCAACCATCTTCTTACAGCAGGGGTGTCAAACTCCAGTCCTCAAGGGCCGCTGTCCTGCAACTTTTAGATGACATCTGTCAATGCTGGCTGAACAGTGTGGGCGTGGCCAAATTGCAAATGTCAGACCCTCGCCATATTCATACGATTGTCTTTAAATCACACATGGATGATCCGATTGGCACCAAACTTGAAATGTAAGACCTGTGGTAACCTTTAAAGAGCTCAAATGTTTTGAAATGTAATTTGACTCCACTGCGCCCCCTAGGTTAATCCATCAGCTATATCTCCGCCGTAAATGGACCGATCTGCGCCAGATTTTTTGTGAGTCGTCGGGGAGCGCTGCCGAACGCATTCACGTGTGTCGTCTGGCGGGCGATCGGGCGGGGAAGGTTCGCGACAGCGGGAGCCGGCTCTGGAAACGGCGCGAGAGCTTCCGCGGCGGCTGGAACTCCGCGGTGGCCGGTGAGCCGGAGCAGCGCTTGCTGCGAGGGCCGCACGAGGCTGCTTGCAGCTTTAATTATTATTATTCTTCCACCCAAATGAATTGCCTTTTTGGAGGCTTTATCATATTCAAAAACTCACCAAATTTGGCGGACGCATAGAGACTGTTTAAAATTTACGTATTTTAAGGTCGTTGCAAAAATCGCAACAAAAATGGCTCAACAGCGCCACCTAGAAATTTTCAAAAGACCCTTTTCTATTCACTTACTTTGTCGTAGAGACTTGAAATTTGGTACAGTTGTAGAGCTCCCCAAGACGCTCAGAATTTACAATTATTGTCATAGTCCAAGTATCACAGGAAGTCGGCCATTTTGGATCGAAGGTCACATTTTGACCCGATTTTTGCCGTTTACAGCATTGGTATTTGATCGAACTCCTCCTAGGGATTTGATTGATTGGCTTCAAACTTGGTCAGTCTGATCAGAAGGCATGGCGATTAAAAGTTATCAAAACGGTGAGTTTTTGAGCATGCTGAAGGGGGATAGCAGGGGTCAAAGTTCACCTACTTGCCATGAAACTCTCAAAACAGTTATAACTCCTACACTAAAACTCTCAGAGGAACCAAACTTTCAGTGATTGAGCATCATGGGTTGACCTAAAATACCCTGTGGTCAAATGATGACATCACTAAGGCCACGCCCCCTGAGAACAGGAAGTGTCATATTTTACTGGGAACGGTCCCTATATTACACCTTTGAACTAATCAACATGAAACTGTGTTAACAGACAGGAAACATGTGGCTGTATAAGGGATTCCAGCCCCGACCGGCTTTGATGGAGCAGGTGGGCGTGGCGGCGTGCCGAAGTGACCTCTAACGCCGCTGTCATTCGTTTGGCTCTGAATTCCACAGTTTTGGGCCAAACTTCTCCAAACTCAGTAGGATGGATCTTTATCCACCCCAAGACAGGAATCCATAATAAAATTTGGTGGGCGTGGCCTAATTTCTCTATAGCGCCCCCTAGAAAATTTTAAATGATCAGCCCCGAGCTATGGTTTAACCTAGAATTATGAAACTTCTTACACATTTGTATCTTGTCAGGACGTACAAAAAGTCTCTTGAGCCATGGTCTCAACCCAACAGGAAGTCGGCCATTTTGGAATGAAGTTCCAAAATTGACCCCATTTTGATGTTTACAGCCTTCAGATTTGATCGAACTCCTCCTACAGTTTTTCAGATACAGACTTCAAAATCGCTCAGCACACACTTGAGGCATCAAAGGTGAAAAGTTATCAAAGGAATTGTCGTACTTCAAAGTATGTGGGCGTGGCTATGTGTCAAACTTTGACTATTCGCCATGAAACATAAAACTCTTATAACTCCTACACTAAAACTCTCAGAGGAACCAACTTTCAGTGATTGATCATCATAGTTTGACATAAAAGACCCTGTGGTCAAATGATGACATCACTCAGGCCACGCCCCTGAGAACAGGAAGTGTCATGTTTTACTGGGAACGGTGCTATCTTACACCTTTGACCTAATCAACTTGAAAGTTTTTCCAGAAACAGAAGACATGCTGGTGTATTTTGGATTCCAGCCCGACCGGCTTTGATGGAGCAGGTGGGCGTGGCGCGTGGCAAGTGACCTCTAACGCCGCTGTCATTCGCTTGGCTCTGAATTCCACAGTTTTGGGCAAAACTTCTCCAAACTCACTAGGATGGATCCTTTATCCACCTCCTGAAAGAAATCCATAATAAAATTTGGTGGGCGTGGCCTAATGTATTTATGGCGCCGGCTAGAAAATTTTAAATGATCAGCCCCAAGTCATGCTTTAACCTAGAATTACCAAACTTGGTACATATGTGTATCTTTTCAGGACGAACAAAAATGTCTCTTGGAGCCATATTCTAAATTCAACGGATTTTCTGTAATTTTAGATTTTTTAGAAAAAAAAAATGTTATTCCCATTAAGTCCTCTTGGTGTCACTGTTACTCCACACATGAATAAGGCGAGAATTACACAGTATGAGAGAGGTGCTGTAATGGCGATATTAACCACTTGGTGTCACTATCACGCCATACATGACTATGTGTACATTTTTACCACTGCAATTCCCAAAGATGCATCTGTGTATTTTGTAGTTCCACAGTTACGTTGTTTTCGATACTTCTGCTGGCTCGTTGGGATAAAAATAGCCTCCACGGATAACATTAACGATCAATCCTTCCTTAATCCCGTCTGCATGTGCGTTTTTATTATGTAAGTATACATTTCCATCTCCTATATTTGCGTTTATATCACTTATTAGCACTAGAGAACAGAATATGAATATGACGGTTCACAGTCAAGCTAACGCAGCTAAGCTATCGAAGTGCACCGAAGCATGCAGGATTTTATCGGAGAGCAGCGCCTGCAGCTGCACTCTGCTTATTAATTTTCCCTGAAGTAAGAAAAGAAGAATTTCTGATATTTTTATTATTGAATCATCTTTATAATTAACAAAATTGTGGAGAAAAAAAAAAGATTCTCTGTCAAAACATGTTGTACGTAGCGCACGCCAAAGCTTAAATCTTATTTCTCAGTTCGCTTTTTTATTTGAACCTCCGGTACTTCTAAGAGCGGTTTGCATCCCAGCGAAAACATCTTGTAATGAAGCGCACGCCAAAGCTTAAATCTTATTTCTCAGTTCGGTTTTGTTTATTTGGTGCTTTTCTGTAAGCTAAAATGAATAAGCAGAATTTGAACCTCCGGTAGTTCTAAGAGCGGTTTGGATCCCAGCAGAGATTTTTTACTGTGTGCGGTTCTGGCTCGATCTTTTAGCACGCGCCGCACGCATACGCGCACGCACGCACGCCGCGCACGCGCGCATATATGACGGTTGACAGTCAAGCTAACGCAGCTCCCTTGTTTTGACTTATGATGTTTTTTTCAAAAATTGCATAGAAACGAATGAAGAATTGCCTTAATTTTCATGCTAATAATGTTGTAAAACTGTTGTTTGCAATATTTTTACATCAGTTTAAGAAATTTACAGTATATATTGTAATTCTAAATTATAAAAAATATTTTTGTAAATATTTGACATTTTCACAGTGAATTTTTTATTTATTTTTTCAAATCGGATTTTGTTTGAAATCAAAACAAAATTTGTTTTGATTTTGATCAAATCAAATAAAAATCAATGATTTGAATGAACTTTAAACTCATTCTTAGAGTTTAAATTAGAGTTTAAATTAATTTTAATTTTAATGCCATGGCTCTTCAGTATTTATGTGAGCTTTAAGGGATTAATTTTTGCTTTGAGATCTGTTTACTTTCTTCCTAGTTAAAGAAAGCACATTTCAGCAGCAAGGCATTTAAAAGTGCTTTACACCAAATCAAAGACAAAAACACAATGCAACATAGAATCAACAATCAAAACAAAACATCAAGTCAGATTTTGTCAATACATTTGCAATTTATTACATTTCAAATACAACTCTAAACAAGTGGGTTTTAATTTAGATTTAAAGGAAGTCAGTGTTTCAGCTCTTTTACAATTTTCTGGAAGTTTGTTCCAGATTTGTGGTGCATAGATGCTAAATGCTGCTTCTCCTCATTTGGTTCTGGGGATGTAGAGCAGACCAGAACCAGAAGACCTGAGAGGTCTGGAAGGTTGATACAACAGCAGCAAATCTTTAATGTATTGTGGTGCTAAACCATTCAGTGATTTATAAACTAACAACAGTATTTTAAAGTCTATTGTTTGAGCTACAGGGAGCCAGTGGAGGGACTTTAAAACTGGTGTTATGTGCTCTATCTTCCTGGTTTTAGTGAGAACACGAGCAGCAGCATTATGGATCAGCTGCAGCTGTTTGATTGGTTGGACAGACCTGTGAAGACGCAGTTGTAATAATCAATGTGGCTGAAGATAAACGCATGGATGAGTTTCTCTAGATCTGGCTGAGACATTAGTCCTTTAATCCTGGAAATGTTCTTCAGGTTATAGTAGGCCATCTTTGTGACTGTCTTTATGTGGCTATGAAGGTTCAGGTCAGTGTCCATCACTACTCCCAGGATTCGGGCCTGATTGCTGATTTTAGTTGTAATAACTGAAGCTTTGCACTGACTCTAGATTGTTCCTCTTTAGGTCCAAAGATAATAACTTCAGTTTTGTTTCTGTTCAGCTGGAGAAAGTTTGGCACATTATCTGTTCTAAGCATCTGTTCTGTGTTTGGATGGGTTCTGAGTAACCTGGTGACTTTAGATGTGCCGCTGCTGCACCACCTGGATAGAATGATTAGTTCATTAGCCCCACCCACTACCCACAGAAAGTCACCATTTTTTCCTGCAGTATGTCTAACTTTTCTCTGTTTTTTATATGGATTTAATCCAGTGCAAACCCACTTAAAATGATAAGGTGATGACATCTGTCAATGCTGGCTGAACAGTGTGGGCGTGGCCAGATGGCGAATGTCAGACCCTCGCCATATTCATACGATTGTCTTTAAATCACACATGGATGATCCGATTGGAACCAAACTTGAAATGTAAGACCTGTGGTAACCTTTAAAGAGCTCAAATGTTTTGAAATGTAATTTGACTCCACTGCGCCCCCTAGGTCAATCCATCCGCTATATCTCCGCCGTAAATGGACCGATCTGCGCCAGATTTTTTGTGAGTCGTCGGGAAGCGCTGCCGAACGCATTCGCGTGTGTCGTGTGGCGGGCGATCGGGCGGGAAAGGTTCGCGACGGCTCCCGCTGCGGCGAGCGGGCGCCGGCTCTGGAAACGGTGCGAGAGCTTCCGCGGCTGCTGTAACTCCGCGGTGGCCGGCGAGCCGGAGCAGCGCTTGCTGCGAGGGCCGCACGAGGCTGCTTGCAGCTTTAATTTTTTATTGATTTTGACAGTTTCATCACATTTTTTTCTCAAAGTAATATTAAGAATAAGAGAGAAATTTACCGCAAGTTCCTTGATGGAGGAAGTAGTTCAGAATCCAACAAATCAATTTGTGCAACAAAGAATGTGTCTATAACATTATAATTTTTATAAAATCTACATAAAAATACATGCTGTTCATTAATTTGTATATGCGCCAGTGAGACTTATTAAGCTTATTAAATGCAATTTGTAGCATCTGACAATCCAGATCAGAGCTAATCATGGAGAAAATGGCCTTTCTCATTTCTGGTGTGATTGATTGGGGCATCTTTTTTCTCAAATTAATGCTACTAGGAGAAGAAATTAGTGCTACTGAGAGGAAAAGAAAACCTTTTTGTGGTCTTATTGTGATCATTCCTTAATTCAGCACTAAATAAACAAGAAAGATCAACCAAAAATCTAATCTGAACACTGAACTGTATTTTAAATATTTTATTTATCACAAGCTAAGATTTAAGTAATCATGACTGTTTCTTGAGTTATAATGATTGTGTGGATTTATGGATAATCTATGCATCATTGAGAAAGTATGCCATTGAAGATACAGAGAACCTTGTCAGTAAATCGAAATATGTCTTTAAAAACCTCAAAAAGAAAAATATATTCATAAAAGGCTGTTTGAAAAAGTATTGGTTGAAATCCATTCACAGAATAACATCCAGAACATATATATATGTATATATATATATATATATATATATATATATATATATATATATATATATATATATATATATATATATATATTTTTTTTTTTTTTCCTGAGCTACACACACAGACACACACTACACACATGGAGACAATTTCCTGCCTCCTCTTCATAGCAATCATCTGACATTTTAACCATCAGAGGAAATTGAATGGGCTCTTTGGCTCTAATGTCACCGTGTCCAAACAAAATGGTCCCATGTCCTTTTTTTCAGCAAGATAAAACTGCACATCTTGTGGGAGCTTAATCTAATACAAATTTGAAAAAATGAATAAACTTGTTCCCCATGCTTGTTAAATTCAGATGGATAAACATTATATTTCCTGTTCATCACCGCACTGTCTAGCTCTGCAGAGTTGAACCTGGTAAACATCTAAATCCTTCAGGACATCAGCAGTCGAACTCTGACATTATAAATCACTGGCTACTAAATCTACTACAGCGTCTCTACCAAAAGGTGAAGGTGGAAACAACAATAATATCACGTTTAATTGTAAGTGATTCACCAGTCATTAATTATATATCTATTTATTTACTGGGAAAGGTTTTGTTACACAACTTGCACTTTCATCAACTGCAGTAGCAATTTTGCTCCTCCTCTTGTCATTTCTATATTCTTTGCACGAAATATTTTATAAACATTAATGTTGTTTCCACATATCACCTCCAATGTCCGCTGGACTTCGGGTTGCGCCGTGTCAGCTGTTTGGGATTCCCCTCTGTAATTTCCCCTCAAAAACCACTAAGGGAATCAGTGCTTTCTGATTGGCTACCTGTCACATTCAACAGGCTGTGTTAACGCTCCCAGTCGGGGAAAACGCCTGATTTAGATCGGAGCGGCCACAGCAATCTACTGTAACACACCACACACTACAGGATGAACGGTTACGAAATCGCAAGCGACAATCTTAGAACGATCGAAGTTCTAAGATTCTCATAAGGGGAAAATGTACGTGTGAACTAACGTGTAGTGTGAACTAACGTGTAGTGTGAACTAACGTGTAGTGTGAACGATTGCATCAGGTAGTCGGATGCGCCCATCTTCTCTATTTAAATCTAATGATTACTGAAGGGCATTATAGTATACAGACTTCATAATCTTCACTCTTTTGGTTGAATGCAGTGTTTATTTCCACTTTGGTGTTTTTATTCAAGTACATTTTTATGTTTATTTTATCAGTTCCAGTGTTAAATGTTCTTTTGAAAATAAAGTGTATCTATCTTTGGCAGGAAATTGCATGCCTTATTACGTCATTTCCTTTAAATCAGTGTAAAAGGTCTTCAAACAATATTATCGTTTATCGCAATAATCTTTGAGACAATTAATCCCTCAGCTAAATTTGCTATTGTGACAGGCCTACCTATTAGGTTGTTGATTCCGTTTGGTTTTGTTTTTGGCGCATGAATTAGTGGTGAGCAAACATCCTACTATATACCTGCAGACACATCTCTGTGCTTGAGGGAGTTCCTAATGATTAACTTGTAGTAAGTAGAATGTTGCTCATTTTTGATGTAGCTTCTCCCTGCCTCCATTTCCTCCTGGGAGAGTCCAGTCTGTTTTAAAATTTGGCCCAGAAAAGCCTAACCAGTCTGAGGATGAAATATGCTGCTGCTTGTCTTGGCCACCTCAGAATGTTGACTACTGGTGATTACATTTGTAATGAACAGCAGTGATTGCAGACTTCAGTGTATTTTTGAGACCCTTTATTGTGTGTTTAGGGTCAGCCAGTGTGCCAGCACCTTGTGTCAACTGTGTAAGGCCTAAAAAGCCTCCTTGTATCAGTATACCACAGTGCGCTCTGGCAGACGGCATACAGCGTTGTAGTCCTGCCAACACTTGCCATCTGCCGGTGTCTTTGCAGGGCTCCTCGAGAGGAGTCCAGACAGAGTGTTGATCAAAAAACAACAGACCCCTCTGGAACACAGTACAGCACAAACAAATTTCACACTGACATACACTGGCTCGTACACGCATGCACTCTCACTCAGTCACACTTTTTTGCTCATCATTCAATGGCTGTCAAGCATGATGAACTGGAGAGAGCGTCGATGATAAATGGTACTGACTGAGTGGCCTTAATAGCTCGATGATCGTTAATAACGACAGTGGTAGCAATTATGTGAGCATGATAGTGAGGATTGGATGAAAATGATGGCAACAGCAGCACTGGTGAGGAATGTCAATGAGTGATTTTACCACACAGGGCTGGCATGACGCTCATCCTTTTAATGTTTAACCGTGTGAAACCATTAAGCATCATTACTACAAGGGATGACGGATACTGCGAATACTTAAACATTAACAAGATCAACTTAAAATGAGGCAGACAAAGTTATTCCCATAGCTGACAACACAACAGCCTCCCTGTCTGCTGTAACTAGCTAAAAATGCCAGTGCCCCTTTTGCCCCTGGGGTAAAGTAAGAGGAGGAAGCTATCTGCTTACTGCCACCAGGGAGATGAAAAGTTATGAGCTTTTAATTACAAACTTGTTTACTGTTGTCATCTTTATCACCTTAATATGTCCCTGCAGGGTTATCTGCCCAATGCAGTGTCTCATCTGTCATTACAAACCACTCAGCCAGGCTGGGCGATGCATCTGGGGCTGCAGCAGTAGACATAAATATTTCCATCTGCATCTGGGTTGTGCAATAAAGTCAGGGCTGCATCAGACGCCTATCTGCTCAAAACGAGACAAACATGTAGCTGAATTTCTTTTTAAAGGGAAGATGACAGACTGGGAGACCATCTGCACTGGTGCTCATATGGCTTATGCTGCCTCACCACTGCAGAACGTTGGAAGTTTCTGTCTTGTCGGGTTGCTAACCACCTGCAGTAGCGCTGACTCATTCATGTAATCTTTACGTGAAGAATTTGTCACATGAAGATATGATTCCGAATATATATATTTTGCATCTAAATGTCTTGACAAGCTGTCAGTAGGTTGTGTTTCATTGCTATTTTTTCTTGAGGATTTTATTTTCCAACCTTTTTGATCTGTTCAACTTATCAGCCTGTTATATTAAAAACATGGCAGAAAGAGAGAGAAAGATCCAACAGTTACAATAAATCGAAACAGTCGTTACAATGTTTTATGGGAGTCTAACAGTGAATAAATTAAGTAGTTTCTGAAACATTAAGTCCTTAGATGTCCATGAAGTATAGATGTCACTTGAGATGTCCCACTGTTAGTGCATCAGCGTTTGGTAAAGTGTTTAATTGATAGTTTTGTATTCCATAAAAACAGAGGAAATAACTTTTTATATCAGTGTCATATCTCTTTTTGTTTATTTTTTCATACTTAATGGATGTCTGAGCAGAAGTCAGTCTCTCCAAATCTTTGACATGCCGAGGTGAGTGGTGTGTCTGCATAGCTGTGAGTATATGTAACTTTACAATCTGGTCATGCTGTAAATAAAATTTATGTTGGTTCTTTGTACAAAGTATAAATGGCATGTTTAATTTGAGATGCAATTAATTTTGCTTGGATGAAATCTAGCAGGTGTGAATATAATCAAAGCTGAACTGCCTCCTTGTGCACCATGTGTCAAACTCGAGGCCTGGGGGCCAAATCCGGCCTGCCGTAGCTTTTGATGTGGCCCTCTAGAGGGACACATGAATAGAACATTCAAGACAACAATTGTCCTTAAATATTGTTTTTATCAATAAATCAAAGTAGATTAAGCAAGTTTTTATCAGCAAATTACATCGATGTGAATAGATGTTCAGTATTATTTTATTTTAAGAAGTACTTATCACTTGCAGAGACAGCTTTTTATTGATATTTTAACAGTTTATTTATGGGTTTTATCAATACATTCTGCCGGAACCGGCACTTTGAGAACATTCCTAATCTTGATATGACCCAAAATGAAAATGACTTTGACACCCCTGTTGTACACTATTGAAATGCAGGGGTCTATTTCAATAGGGCAGGGGCGCACTATTTATTTCAATAGTGGACCCCTGCTGTACACTATCGAAATACAAGGGTATGACAATTTTATTGATAAAACACTTGACAATCATAATTCTCAGGTACAGACAATGCTGGTGTCTACAGAGGACTCTAACAAATGTTAATGGGTGGAGTGGAGATAATAAAAATTACATTACACTGGCTTTGCTAGTAGAGTTAACTAGGAGCTATTATTTAGGCTTTATTTGTCCAATCTCGGCATTTGTCTTCAAACATAGTTGTCTATTCTGGTTAGATGTTGTGAAATCATAGCACTGTTTTTGCTTAGTTGTATTACATTTTACGTTCAGCAGAGCTTAATCTTAAGGTCATCATTGCTTTTATGTACTGTGCGAAATCCCTCTGGTTCTCAAAGACTTTTTGTTTTGTGTTTGTACTATCAGTTTATGAGATGTAATACAGAACATTTGCTATATATAGTGCTTAAGTATCACAGTGTCAACGTACAAGGACAACATCAGCCTGATATAAAGGCTGCTGGAACATTTGTTGCCATTATAGCCAATGGAGTGCTGCCAGAAAATGCCACTTAGGTCTCAAAACAGACAGACCTTTCGAGCTCCACATCCAGGTAATTAAATCAAGCTGCCCTGCAAGCACATAAAGGAAAGAGGGGATTTTCAGTTCTGTTCTCAGATTCTTAACCTCATAATATCATGCAGGTGACGGTGAGAGTACAAGCATGTCAAACTGCCACTTATGGCTGCATAATTTGTTTGGCTGAGCATCATCTCTTTTATTTTTAATGTGCTTGCTTATCTCACTACTACTTCTAAATTGTAGCTCTAAGATATTTACACCAAAAGCTTTTTTACGCATGAGGTAAGAGTTTTAAAACACTCTTCTGATATTTAAGAATGTTGACAACACATTTTTACTACATGTTATTCAGTAGTTTAAGCACTTCAGCGACTTACTTCTGTGTCTTGCCTCTTTTTCACAACAAATCAAGCATATGGAAGGGATTGATTTGCAGTGTTTATGTAGAGCCACTGGTGACGTGTCTTTACTAATTGAAGCTGTAAATTGCCTGACAAACCACTAGTCCCATGGCAGGGGTTGGCTGTTTGAGTTGTTAATCTAGCTCTACTTTATCACTGTGGCTTAGTAAAGCTGGGATGCTGCACACAACAGTACGCTTACATAGCCAAACTATTTAAATTGCAATTACTTTTGCATGATGACACAAAACATGCCAGACAGTTTTGCACTGTGGATTGTAAGGAACAGGAAGATAATTGTTTTCAACCTTATTGTGTTACTAAGTGCTGCTCTAGGCAATGTAGCAGCCATTGTCAAAACCTTATTCATTAGATTTAATAAAAAAAAGAGTCTCATAGATAAATGATTACATTTTAAAGTGAAAGTAGACTACATACAGTCCTGTGAGTATTTTCCCCTCTACAGATTGCTTTTCTTTTTGCTATGATGTCATGAAAAAAAAAATCACTAGCATCAGTTTGGAAATGGTTACAAAGCAATTTGTAAGACTTTGGGACTCCAGTGAACCACAGTGAGAACCATTATCCACAAAGTAAAAAAATACAGAATAGTGGTGACCCTTCCCATGAGTGGTCATCCTACCACGAATACTCCAAGAGCTCATGAATGAATCACAGAAGTCCATCTCACATTTGCTACAGAAACAGAAGGATGAGTTGTTAGACCTAAAACAAGTCATCCAAGCAAGCAAACATAAGCAAGAACACTTTTTTACATTTGTATCAATTAATTTGTTTTGCTTTAAATTAAGACTTTTAAAACACTCCACTTAGTATGAAAGTGTATGAAATAAAGTAACTTGAGAGTTTTTTGTATGCTTTTGCCTCTCAGGATTGCAACATGCTTTGATTATTAAATTAGCATACTCTATGTTCTATTTATTAGACATCGTCAGAGATTCAGCTTCATAGCTACAGTGGTAACGATGACTCTGCTTGTTCTATAATTTAACCGAGCCTGTGATGTGAAATTAATGCAGGAATGTCGAGGGGTGGCACTACTCTGCAGTTGCTCCGCAGTGAATGACTCAGCTGGACCAGACCTGGGGAAGACTATTTTTTTTCCCACTTACATTTAATCTTGATCTTCTTCATCCTTTGCTTCCTTATCTGGAGCATCCTTCTTTCCATTTTTAACATGCTTTCCTGCACATTTTATCTCCTGCATTTATTCTCTCTTATTTCTGTTCTTTTCATTTCCTTCTTAATCCACATTCCTTTAAACCACTGATCCCTCTCCTTGTAGGGCTTAAGACTTTGATGCAGACTGTGTTTTTTTTTTTTGTTGTTTTTTACTGGATGCTGCTGCTCAGCATTTAGACTTACAGGTAACACCAGAGGATGAAACAATACCCTTAACGCCTACACAAAGCTTTTACACCACAGGTCTCATTGAGCTCATTCTTAATCACAAGCTCTTTTATGTTACGTGAGTCCTTGCCATATGTTTGTGGGAGCTGCCATAGAAGCTGCCCAAATGACACCTGATGTAGTCTTCACTGATAAATAAAACAATAGGAAATATAACAAGGGGTAAAGTAGCAGGACGAAGCAACTGAACGAGCGACAGTTAAAGGGTGGTATGAATGGTGTGAACAGGACTGGAGGAAGAAGAGAAGTAAAAATAGAAAAGTCCAGTGTGCTAAAGCTGGATTCTACCAGTCTGGACTTTATCATTTGTAAACTAAGTTTCCTTCAGTGTGGCTCAACTGATGTCCTGATATCATCTAAACTAAATAACTTTCTGTGAAGCCATGTTGGTCCTAAGGCAGAAGCTGCTTTGAGTATGCATGTGATAGAGTGGCATCTGAATGATGGGCTGGAATTTCATTCTCAGAATCAGGTTGCAGACAGTATGGTGTTGCAAGGGCTGTTTACGTTTGAAAAGTTCCTCATGTACAGGATTAGCATATAAACACATGTAAAAAGAAAAAGGGAAAAAGTGTACGCAACACTCACAAGTGCGTGCGTTGTGAGGATCGAAACGGGGGGTGGGGGGGTGCGCGCGTTGTGAGCTGGCGCAATACTCAACCCTCGGCATCCGGTGTACGATTTTCAAAATAAAAGCTCCTCCAGACTCAATACATAGAACGGACATATTTAATTATTTCTTGCGCGGCTCGGTACCAATTGGTCCACGGACCAGTACCGGTCCGCGGCCCGGTGGTTGGGGACCACTGACTTAGAAGACAATGCTTACTGAATGCATTATACATAGCCATTTTCATATCAACTGGGAACATTTTAATTGCATCTGGATCGTTTTATAGATATTTTTTTATGTTGAAGTGAAAGGTTTCGTGTTGCTCCCTGCAAAGCATAATTTCATGTCGGCAAAAGTGAGCCCAGACTAAGATCAATGCAGATTCCCTGCAGGGAAAAGCATGAAGAATCTGAGCCCACAGGTCGATGGTGGGGCGGTGGCTGTCCGTGACATGCGTTGGCAGCCTCAGCGGTGGCAGTGGCAGCAAGCTGAGGAGGATGATTTTCTTCCTTTCTAGTCAGAATGTGACCTGACAGCACAGACATGAAGGGATTTTTGTTTTATAAATAATACCCTAACTGAGGAGGCATTTCTTCTCCAGATTTATCAGTCTGGGTAAATTTTTTTAGGATGATTAAATACACACTTTGCATTCTTCATATTTGCTAAGGAAAAGCTTGCTCTTCTTCACAACCTTTTTGCAAATACTGTAGTCACATCTTGGTATCAATGATGTGCTTATGAACTTTGCATTAACATGGTTTAGTAAATGCCTAAGCTTTATAATGATCAAACATACAACATAATCTCAATACTAATTTTAGGCTTGTGTCATTTTATGTATTTTAGACATGTATAATAATTAGATTGTGTTGCATTAATTAGAGAAGAAATTACTTTTCAAACACTCCTAAACTCCTCTTAATTGTTGTACCTGTTTGGCCAATTAATCAGTAAACAGGGGGTCTCTAGTCTTACTGGTGTATCCTCTGTAAAGCATAATGATTCCCAGAACTAATGAAAACTTCATATTTTGGGTCTTTCTTAGGAATAAGAACTCATAGTCTGTCATAGCTCATAATTTTATGTTGTCCTTCTTGTGACAGCACTTACTAATCAGAGATTGGACCAGGATTTTCTGAATAGCATTGATTGTCTATTATTATTTTTGAGCCTTGTGTACCATTGACAGCCAACCAACGTTTAAGCATGTTGCCTAGGTGCTGCTCAGATTACACCGGTTGACTCATATTACACTCTGGCCTTCTGTGTTTCTCAGTCCAGTTAGAACTTATTTGATTTTGGCTGTAAACATGCATTTCCTTAAGACTCTTCAGGCTGGGAAGGAATTTGTCTTGCTGACACTCTGTGGGGGGAAAATGGATGAAGTGAGTGTACATCTAAAAGAGAAACTGCATGTGTGCATATGAGAGAGCTGAACTTTATATCACACTCCATTTGTGAGGTTTTTGATTGTGAGCAGGAGGTGCAGCTCTCAGCTACAACAAAAAATAAAGGCGTTTGGTTCATGATTTGGGTATATTGGCCAGTTGTAACTATGAGCTCATGGAGTTGCAAAGATTTAAGATGAGGTGAACATCTGCTCTTTAAAAGCAAAATCTTACTGCATCATTTTACCCATTCAAGGTGGATTTTTATTTTTTTCCTTGGTTTATTTATACTGAACAGAAGGTCAGTGTAGCTCAGGTATTTATTCTAGTTTGTCATGATTAAAAAATAGGTAGCAGACCTTTATTTAGTTAGTATTCTACCCACACGGAGTTGACACACATCTGTATTGTCAGTCTGGGTAAATTTTTTTAGGATTATGATTAATAGTTAGCTACTGATATTAATGAAAGACTGTCTATCTCGATGAATTTGTTACTCTGGGCTTTGTGCTTTAAAAAACTGCTTCAATTTAAGGTGAAAAAAATAAACCAGCAGCCTTTTATACCAGAAAAAGATTCTTCCTGTTGAGTGAAATTGTATAAAAGAATAATTACTTGAGCAACCCACACTGCGCTGAATGCAGTGAAAAGCAACAGAGGTCAAATTCAACAATGGCCGACCACACAGAGCATCAAGTCAAGTGGTTTTGAACCCAATGGTTGCCAGGCAGTTTCACATGTTGTCGTATGGAGGCACTCTGTATGGACCAGAAAAAAAAACAAAAAAACATCTGACAGCATTCAGCTTGCAGGTGTTTGTGCATGGTGAAAGCTTGATAAATATAGTTAATCTGCACATTAGCCAGTAACATTTTTAGCACATGGTTTTATATGTGGTGTTTTTGTTTACCAGTGTCTGTTGCCATTGTTGGAGTTGATTTGTCTAAATAAAATGGTGTCCTGTTGTTTTTATGTAACCACACTCTTGTACAGAATCCTTATGCTTGCAAAACACAGCAGACTGAGTAATTTTGATAAATAGTGCTATAAAAGAGATCATACAAAAGAAATTGGGCATAACAAACAATTTCTTTGCCAAAAAGAGACACCAGTAATGAACTCCCAAAAAAGTCTTGCTTGTTTAGCTGTTGTTGATCCTCCATAAAAATCTGGGCTTAGATTGGATTTTGGGATATTGAGCATCCGTGAAATGCGACTGGGATGTGTTCCATGGGGTTTGAGTTAATACCGAGACCAAAAAGAAACAACAGTGTGAAACAAATCAGTATGGAGACGGGCTGAGCTTGGAAATGAATGCTTAAATAAAACTGACACATCAATAACAATCTGATTAACATTTATAGTCTTCTATTTTTACTTTTTATTTTTGCTTTTGTGCCTGTCCAGTTATTGTGCGAATGAAAAGAAGTATGCTGGGAAAGCTTTACACATTGAGGTTTGTGGTGACAGAATGAGGATTGCTTTCATCGTAACCCACTTTTTCTCTTATTCTGTTATGAAGTTTATGACCTGATGTGCTGTAGGAGTATTTTCTTATTGGCTGGTTGGATATTTAAGCTATTATCATGTCGGTTTTTTGTATTACATTTACAAAAACAGTCCTGGAACTCTTCACAGTGAGATATCAACGATAAAATTTAATACATCTCAGGCGTGATATTTGATGACAGCATTAAGTGAGAGACTAATTATTTTCTAACCTCTGGTGTGACTGAGCTGATGATGAAATCACCCAGCCTGGAACTTAAGGTCATATCAGTCAGTTTTTAAAAGAACTGCATTTTTGGCTTTTTTAGCATAGTTTACTTCAATGACAACACTTTTTATCTAGTTTTTACGGTGGCCGACAGGTGCAAATGCGCAGCAAAAGAGAAAACATGCAAACAAAAAAAAAAAAGACACCCCCGAATAAAATGCAGCAAACAAAAAGAGAGACGCAAACAAAAAAGACACCCCCGAATAAAATGCAGCAAACAAAAAGAGAGACGCAAACAAAAAAGACACCCCCGAATGAAATGCAGCAAACAAAAAGAGAAAATAAAAAACCTTATGAAAATGTTATTTCTCCACTATTGCCTTCTGTTTGGCACACAATGAATCAAAAGGACAGGATGGGATGCAAAGGATACACTAGACCCTTCATTCATATCCACTAAAAGAAGGAAGCATGGAAGGAGCCTTTGAATTTGGAAAGCCTTTGTTGCCTCATTTTGATGTAATCGGCCTTCAAATGATGCACCACCTAAATTTATACCATTTTCTATTAAAAACATCTGGGAATAGACAGATTTTCCTCAAATGATTTAGAGCTACGTTGCACAGAAAAATATTCAAATACTGAATTGTGAATTGGTAGGGGTTCTGTAAATCTTCGTTAGTTCCCATTACACATTATTACTGATGTTCCTGAAGGTATTGCTTTAATATTGAAACCAATATCTAGATTAATCAAGCTTTATTGCTTTCCTTCATTAATCCAGGAGGAAAGGTTTATCAGAAAAGTGTCAAACTGTTGATTAAGATATGGATAATTGCTTATTAGGCTAAATTTCTGCTTCAACAAACAATTTCACTACAATAAAATTGATATGATATGTAAAATGTGAGGAATGTCCCTTTAGATGGAAAAAATAAAGCATTGTACTACTGACTCACAGGTCTAACTGTAATTTGCCACTTGAGTCAAAAAAAATCTGATTTTTTTGAGTTTCAGTTGGGCTTTCCAGTTCCAGTCCCCAGCTGATTTCTCAGTGCATCTTTAGCAAATATGTGCATATTTGGGAGAATTGTACACATATTTCTATTTCAAACGCAGAAGGCTTATAACTGGACCAAGTTGGACTGTTGAGGGTAAGGGTAGGGTTAGAGATGTATTCCTTAGGCTGAGGTTTAGCTATTCACAGTTTGTAAATCACCAACAGAAGCTGCTGATAAGCCTTACAGCTGCAGAAACATCGCCTCATTGTCGAGGCACAAATCTGTGTTGAGAAAACTGCCCCTTTTATATTCAGTGACTGTCATGAATCTTTCTGCTGACTAGCTCTCTTTCCTTCCATCATAACACTTCAATAATTACTCTTTTTTTACTGTGTTTATACCTCTTAAAAGGAATATAGAAAAAAAAAAACCTATTCATCTGCTTGAAAAATCAGTACTGCAAGGCGAAGACATGCTTTACTTGGGAGTTCAAAGACAATCTGTCTAATTTTCTAACTTTTTATAGGCTCATTTAGCAATTAATCTGAATCTAGCCTAAAGCAATAATATTTATAGCTCTACACGACTTGGTTATTGTTGAAAGCAGAAAAGAAAAGCTTCAACACATGTCCATAACAGCAGAACAGTCTACAGTTCTGCCAGCATACCTTTTTAGAACATTACCTCATTTGTTACCCCTTGATCTGTGAACTTAAACTGAATCACTGTTTGAAACTGCAGCCACTTTGTGGTTTAATTCTCCAACAGATGTTATGGCCTGGCATCCAGAGATGAAGATGATAAAAGCAGCACCACTTTTTGGAACAGAGAAAAAAGAATCAGAGCGAGGAACATTGACAAATATAACTCTTTTTACCCGATTCTCTGTTTTCATCTGAGGATGGCGTCCCCTGACTTTAAACACAAATCATCCTTCTTGTTCTTAGTTTTAATGTTTTCACCACAATGATTTCACCTTGACAACTGTTCCAGGAAAATTGACGCAAATGTCTGCATAAACAAAACGATGCTTTGTGTGCTTCAATTAAAGCAGTGCTGTGTGACTTCACTTTCCGTTTTGCTTTCTTTTCAAAATCTTTGCAAGCAACAAAAAAACAAAAAACAAAAATAACCTCATTATGGTTTTGTGGAAAAATGCATTCACTAATGTTCTCTACCAAACCTCTGGGGCCTTCACAAAACAATTAAATTACACAAAAGTGAATCTAATTACTGATTAGGAGCTCAGAAAATTAGTTGCTCAAAGTTTTATTTAAAATTATCAGAGAAAGGTTGACTCAATAAAATCATATGTGGCATTTTACAGATTTTATTTGTAAAATCTTACCGTGCTGGTAATGTATAGACAACATTTATACATTAAGCTCATTTAGTAGTTCTTTTTCTTTAATTAATAACAAGACCTTTTCTAATAACAAGAAAAGGCAACTTAAAAAAACACCAAGTTGACAAAAATATTAATTCTGTTGTGGGAATAGCACATTGGTTAAAAAAAGAGAAGAAAATAATAAAACAACTGTAATAGGATCCTACAACAAGTCTGAGTTTTTTACCTGATAATTATCTTTTTATATCTGGAAGCATGTTTTTCCTTCGGTGAACAATGTGGCAGGAGGGAAAACAAGAGTGTTAAAAAAGAGAGAGTATATATGCTGTGACTGAGGAAAGTCTGTCAGCTGCAGCATTTTATTAACCAGCCAGTGGGTGAACAACAGAAAGCCTTAAAGGCACATCTGTGTCGCTTCTATACTTTACTGATCTGGAGAATGTTTCATCTCAGCATTTCGTTAGCAAGAAATGCTGATATAATAAAATAAAAAAAACATGTCTTCAAATTCAAGCGGTTGTAGCTCTGCAAACAATGGATTCAAAACTAGTTTACCACGTTTGGTTCACCAGACGTAAAGCACTACATTATGTAATCCATTTTAGCTTTTGGAATTAGCTGGAGGGTCTGACGTTCAATGTGTCGCCTGTTACAACATGATTTTGATTTTGATAGCAGATCCTGCTTTTCAGAATAACATGTTCCCTGTTGTTGGATTTTCATGCATCTGAACTGACAACCAACGATGGACATATTGACCTTTACTGACAGTTTCTGTTAGCAAGAAAGATGCAAAATATTTAAAACTAACCTCTGAGAAAGGAATGTGGTAATTTTAGACATTACATTTACAGACTTAAGAAATGGATAGAACTGCATCTGAAAAAAAATAAATAAATCATTTTCCAGAACTTAATACAGAAAGACCCCAGGTTGGGATTCAAACGCAGGACCTTCTTGCTGCAAGGTAACATTGCTATCAACTACACAGGCAATTCAAGTATTCAAGTGTACAGCACTTTTCAGTAGACTGATGTTCTATATTAAGAATCTTTTATTTATTTACTTATTTTTTGCCAATCATATCCCAGAAACCAATCTTCAAAATGAGGGATCCATTTTATTGAGATCCAATATTCAATGAATAATAGATCTAACACTTCAACAAGATAAACTTTTACTTTTCTTTACTCTTCTAAAAGACACTTAAACTTTTCAATTCTTATTCTGTAATGTAATGCCTTGCTTTCAAGCTGCGATGCCTCTCTAAGACTGTTGCTGGCTGTATATGATGGTGAGGTGTTGTGCTTTAACACTTCTTATGATTCCCAATTTTGAGTTCCCCCCAGGTTATCATAACCTGAGTGCAGCTGACGTCAAGTACTTAATATTGCAGCCAGCCAGAGAAGCCCAACTCTGTAAAGGGATTAGGTTAATTACAGCGGGGAATGACTGCAGTGCCCTCTTTTCATCAGGGAGAATTAGTTTTATGGTGAAAGAGATAAAAATAGGAAGGGGAAGCTGTACTGTGGTTAAGACGGCAGGACAAATGTTATTGCATTTTAAATTCCCCCTTTATCTGATGATCGGGTCTGACAGCAATGCAACCTGGAAGAGGTCGTAATCTTCTCCTCAATCACGTCTGCTGCATTGCTTCTGTCCAGAGCGGCTGGATGCTTTCACAGATATGTCAATGGATTAATGAACGTGTGAGAGTGAAGCTCTTGCTGAAACCAAAGCTCTCTGATCTTTGGGGGGTTTTGCTTCTTCTCTGCTCACACGTCCGGGTGAGGTTTCTGGGGAAACTGTAATTGCTTCAACCGTGATGTAGAAGGAAAAAAATCATGATAGTGAACAAATTCAAACCAGGTAATTTTGAGAACCATAACACAGAGTATCTGTATTAAAGTACTACAAAACTGAACAGTCACTCTGCATAAAACCTCATATGTAAAGGGCACTTCTTAGTGAGTGGTAGCTTTCTACCACACAGTCAGATGCATTTTGGAAATCGTTGTCACTTGAGTCATATTAACGTCTCTATTGTGTTGGATATTTTGAAAGTTTAGACATTCTCCATCTTCAGTTCCATGAATGCTCTCTGCACCAACACAAATGCAAAATATCTAAAAATGACTAAAATAATTTCTGCTTTGTTCTGTTCAGTGCTCCTTCATCTCAAGGAGCAACAAATGCCAATGCTATTAAGTTGCCATAATGGTATGGGTTCTGTCATTTCTTGGGTTTAAAAGTCTAAATAAATGATCTGAAGCCACATGCACAAAGAATGTCTGAATTTCTTGAGTGTGTGCACAATGAGAAAACATTGCTTGCACGAATAAATCCAGAAGTATGAGTATTGGAAATGAGTGTTTTTGAATGGATCCACACACATTTTCTTTGTACAGCCAACATGGAATTAAAGGCACTTTAGTGAAACATTGAGTCCTCCCTTGATCCGCCTCCACTTATGCAAACAGATGTAAGTATGTTCTTCAGGTGTCATTCTCCTGTGAATTACACATACTCTCATTGTAAGTTATTGAAGTGTGCCAGGAAAATAATGAGTCTGAGGGATCACCAAGTTTGCATATGTTTATTGGCATAAATATAAATTCAGAGGGGCTTGTAGGATGCTCTGAAATTTTAGTTTACCCAGCAATAACTCAGACCAATCACATGCTGTGAAGTAAGTCCATCAGGGGGGATTAATATTAGGGATTAATATAAGGACAATAAATGAACACACACTTTAAGAAGCTGTCAGCCTTGAATCCTTTCCAAACTGTTCTGTTTATTAGAAGAAATTAATCATGTGCTGAACCAGGCCACCTTGTTTCAATGTTAGTTAGCAGTATTTACCCTGAGGACAGAATAAAATGATGATGGTGCTACTGCTAGCTTGTGTGACATGCTTTCGTTGCTAGAAATCTCAGTTTGTTTAGGATCTGTATGTTTCACACTCAGAGGGCACATAGTTCTTACAAGACTGCTGATTATTCATCAGCCAAAGCAGCTGATGAACCAGTTATTATCCTTGTGGTTGATCATCGACCTGTTTACTTTGTGCCATTTGCAATATTGTCTAATAATGATCCAACATAATGTTAAAAATACATTCTTTGCAAAAGCATATTCTGCATTCTGTGTGCATGGTTTAAAATCTACTCATTTCATAGCACACATGGGTATGTACTAACGCAGTCTCATTTCTCTGGTGTAAATAATATTTCTTTTCATATTCTTAACAGTTTCCTCCATAGCACACGTGTCAGACTCCAGTTGTCAACGTCTTTTAAACACGACTTTGTACCAACACACCCGAATGACATCTGTTTAACATAATAAAGTCATTCCTAGTACTGTGTGGTGCTTAGGAGGTAATTAAATCAATTTATTCATTCATGTTGGAGCTGGGAAACATTCAGAAGTTGCAGGACTCAACCCTCGATGATTGGAGTTTGACACCCCTGCTTGATGACTGCACGTTTGAGAAGGAATGTAGGGTAACCTGGACAATTATTTCAGGAGGTGCTAGTTTTTGCCTGTTTTCAAAATGCTCTAAATTTTACCTCAAGTGTCCAGACTTTCAGATTTTATTGTTTGGCTATTTAATACACAAAGATTAATGAAAAATTAAGCCTGTGAAAAACTATTTAAGCGTCCTAAACACCCTAGATCTAATAAAAAATGGGGTAAAATCCCATTTTTGGTAAAATAAACTGAAATAGCAATTGGTCTTTCTATGCTAAATGTCTGAATGTAGAAGAGCTTTTTCAGTTATTGTAGCTCTTATGACATGTAGCACAGAATTTCTGGTTACTTTACTAAAGCATAGTGCTTGCTCATTTACAATAAGTGAGAAAAATCTTAATAAGATTGATTAGAGATTCATGTTAAAATAGATAAAGGTCTATGCTACAGAATTGGTCTTCTATCTGGGAGTCAAATAACAAACTTACATAAAAGTTGGACAATTTGATTGTCATATTGATCTATTTCTCCCCCATCAGCAAAAATATTTTTTGCCATTCCTGTCATCTTCTATTGTTTTTGATAAACTTATCTTTTTGTCAGCCTGCCCTTACGAACTGGAGTTCTCTGTCTTCCTTTATAAAGTTTATATTTAAACTGCTTTCAGGAAAACTGCTCGCTGTTTGATCTTGATTTAATATGATTGTGTGTGTCTGTGTTTGTGTGTGTGCGGAAAGTGTTGACATGAGAGGTGATACTGTGCCTGTCTGCTTGAGTCACAAGCAGCTGTGGTCCCGTTTCCTGCTGTTCTTCTTGTTTTGTTAAGATAAGGATTATTTATTTGTGTGATGATAACAGTTGAGGTCAGCAGGTTAAGGCTGAAGGACAAAGACTTGACAATATCCATGCAATCATTTCATTATTCAATATTCAAAATGAAACACCATCAAAGTTCAAAATTAAAATAATGGTGAGGTATGCATGGTTAAATGGTAATTTTGAATTGACTAAAATTTTGCATTTTAGTCAATTTTGCATGCCAGTTAAATTTAAAAGGGTTAATTGTGGCAACATTCTTCAATCTACAGATTGCTGAGGTCTAATGATAGGCCTGTACATTTTCGTATTGAGAACAGCTGCAGTGTAATAGCTCGGTATTTAGAGCACACCATCCTTCTAATACTAATTATTATTTAGGCATGCAAGGTGTCAGCTTCCGATCACTTTCTACATAACCTCTCACCAGTGGTGTTTTAAGCCAGCAACAACAACAAAGAATAGACCAGTGCTTACATTATGTGCTGCATATTTCATGTCACTTCTTGTACATGTGATTTGCAGGTCTCAGTATGACAACTTCTGGAAATTATACTGATACAACACTGTCATCTTGTGGCCATTGCTGTTCACAAAACCTGCCTACTGCCAAGTTTATTTGTAGAATGAAATTGTGACATCTAGTGGTTATGAAAAGGACTTGCAGAAATATTTTTAGATCTTAGAGGGAGGGCCTTGGAGATTTCTGTTGTTGTTCAGTGTGAAAGTTGGCATGATGTGAGCATACTTTCACAAGTTCTCCGCCCAACAGTGAAAAGGATGTTAACATCTAACCCAGCAGATACTTAATCACTGACTAAAATGAGAAGTGGTATCCGAAGTAGTTTTGTTATGTTGTCAGGTTTGTGTATAGAGCGTGACAACTGCCTTGGCATGACGTTTATACTACCAGGTGAACAACTGAAACTAAACAGAGTCAAGTTGGTTAACATTTCAGGCTTACTTGACCTCCATGTTATGACAGAGGTGGTTAATATAAATGTTCAGCTGTTTATTTAATTTATTTTATCCCTGCAAGAACCTCCTGTTACCCTTTTCACTTATAGATAGCTTTGGGTGTGCTTTTGCTGTTTTTATATTTGTTTTCTTTGTTTCACAAAGAACTTAACAATTCTATTATTATCACTAATGTAATTATACTACATTTTTCAGTGATTAATTTTAAGATGGGAAGTTTATGGCAAGTGAAATATTTCCTCAATCAAAATGAAAAAGTCTGCATATTGCAGGTTATATATACAGATTGTTTGAAATTTTAATTATTTAAATATATTTTGTGATGTATTTAGTCAATATTGTTTAGGGGGTGATTTATAATTTTAGTCATATCAGAGATTATAATCTGTCTTTCCATGAGAGTAAAATGCCTCATAAAGGGAACTGGAACTATAATAAACGGAAATAGGTTTTGATAAAAATAATTTGAGATAATAATTCATGATTTAATTAAACAATAATATTTAAGTAGTTTTAAATTATGTAATGCGTAGAAGCCTTACTACTAAAAGACATTTATTATGCCAGAAATAGTACATCTGAAAGCTAATCTGAAAAGTCAAAAATGATAAAATGTCTGATGTTTTTAAGATCAAGCCTCGATATCATAAAATATTCCAGAGTGCAGCATTTAACTCAAACATTTATCTACAAAATGTTTAACTACAAATGGTCATCACAACCACAAGAACTGTGTTTAGAAAAGGAAAAAGCCACAAAATGATTGCTAAAGAAGAAACTATTGAACTTCCAGGAAGTCTTTATCCTGTCATAAGTACTGCATAAAAAGACAAAAAATATACGTAAATAAGTGAAGTGAAAGGCTTTCTCTGTGTTCTCTACCTTGGGATTATCTTTCAGACACTAATGGGAGGTGTCTTTTCTTTGTTTCACATAGTTTGCAGAATGCCCCGTGGCTACCATATATATCTTCTTCCTTTGTTGTTTTAGTGTGCATTTACAAGCAGCGGGTTGAGCTGCCATGTACATAGTGGCTATTCGGGTTTCAGTCTCTGCGATTGGACTCCTCCCATTGTGTGGTTGTCTGAGTGCCTGTCTAATGTGTCATCCATCTGAGTCATTCTCAGTTAAGTGATGTGGCAGCTTGCTTGTCCTGTCCTGTTGTTGGTTTTGAGAAACACCTGGGGTTGTTACTCAGGATGGTTTTCCTACGGAGCTTAATTACCTGCTCTTGAAAGATATGAAACGCAAAAACCCTTTCTCACTCAGCCAGTGACACATGTTATTTGAGATAAGAATTTGAATTTATGAGTCCTGCTCATGCTCGTTCCGCTGCAGAAAGGTTAAGCTTGAGGAGCCTGTGTCCTAAAACTCAATATTATGACTCCATCCGACGTTACCTCATGCATTTTATTAGATCCATTGAAACCATTAGATTTAAGTATGTATCACTTGAAAAAGCTGAATTACATTCAGTGCTTAACCTGTAATTTACATAGCTGCAACCTGTTGAGATGAAGGAACTTCTTATTTCCAAAGTAGACTGTGGAGAACAAAATGATTTAGAATGAGACTACAATTTAGCATTTATTTTTAATATTAGTTCCAAAATTTTAAGTATTGCTCTGAGTCCAGTGGTCACAACTGTTTGAATAAACAACAGGGTAATAAAAAACATTGTCTCCCTCACTTTTAGAATCTTGAAGCCCATGAGTCAGCGTTCAGGTTAATATTTTATTCAATCTGCTTTTCATTTTTTAAAAATTGTATGCAGATGATGCCAAAGCCTAACACAATAATACAAATAAATAAAAGAAATACAAAGTAAAGGTTTAGACATAATTTATTTTGCATGTTTAATTTTTTAATGGTGGAAATTATGAGCTCTATATATTGCAATCAAAACTGACAGAAAGGAGATTTGTGGCTCTCTTGGCTCTTTGATTTTTCCATTTAAGCTGTACTGTGATTATAAAACGTTTTATTAGCATATTTTGTCATGTGCTGCTATTTATCACAAGTGTACTTTTCATAAACTGAGGTCTTGTTGGTTTCCGTACCCTTTCATGTGAACAGGCACTGCGGCCCCCTGAGATGATACCAGATGCCACCTTGTTTTCACACAGACTGACATTTAAGGTGGACTTGCTTGATAATACCAATCTCCCTGTTTGGATCCTGGAATAAAACAAAATAAATTTGATGAAATTTTTATTTTTATTGTAAAATATAAATATTTAGCAAATTAAGCAATTAATGCTTGCATATTTTGACGTTACTGTAAGTATTAAGAATCTTTTTATTTAACTGCTGACATCATACTAACAATTTATCAAAGCCTACTCAAAACAAAATATTTGCACACTGACATGGATTTATAAGACACTGGGAAGAACTTCTTTTTTATTTTTTTTATCAAAACAAACAAAAATAATCTGAAGCTATTGTACGGAGCATTGAGCCACGTTTTACAAAACAAATCATAAACTATCCCTTACAATTCACATCATTATTCATAAATTACTGCCAATTACATTCCGTCGTAAGAAGCAATCCGATTTTGTACTCAATGTACTGTTCAGTAGAATATTTCAGTCCTTTGAGAAGCAATTTTATGGAAAATTAACTCTTATCTCACCACAGTTTGGTCAGTTCATGTTTTGACTAGCTCTTTGTTTGCTTCTTTATGATTCTGTGTGTACTACATTGATACAGGATTAATTAAAGGCTGTCAGCAGTGGACGAGATATGACTCCTCTCCAGCAACTCCACTCCACAATTTAAAGCTTCCTGCTAAACTCTGCCGGGTCGCCTGAAGGGAACAGAGCTCCCCATAGACACACAGACACACACGCCTCCACACACACACACAGCATGGGGAGGAAGTAAAGTCTGTGATGAGAAGAGTCTGTAAAGAGAGCTCAGAGAGAGAGAGAGAGAGAGACCAAGTGTAAAACGGGATGAAAGAGTTTCGTGATGTGACGTGTGGACTGCTGCTGACATTGTTGTTGTGTGTAACAGGGGATCGAGTGTGTGGAGAAGATGTACGGACACCTATTTGCTGCATGTTTAGCATCACGGACAGTGTGGCCAATGGATGATCTGCTGAGGAACTTTTCTTTTACAAAGGGTTTATAGGTAACAGTTGTGTGAATGTCACAGAGCATGCCTGAGTCACGTATTACTGGGCTCAATGAGTTTTTTTAGCACAGACATCAGAGTTGTGTATCCATGACTCTACTTTGCAGTTATTGCTACTGGGACTGTGTGTGAGAGTGTGTGACATTTGATGGTTTGATATGTTTGGGATGCTTTAGGATTAGTTTAACATGTTTTTGGTTACAAACGTGATGATATGTGCAGGGTAGTGTGTGCATGAGTGTGTGCTTGTGACGGGGAAATGTACCGGCGTTCACCCTGTGCCAGAGGAAGAGTTCATTTTGACTTCAGTGAGGAGGTCATCAGAAAACTTCACGCCGCCAATCACAGCCATCCTCACAGGTTAGAACTTGGTTCACACATGTTTAGACATTCATGCATTATCATGCTTTTGTTGATGTTCATTTGGGGAGTTTTGTTTTTTTCATGGCTTCTAAATCCTTTAATAGTTCTGCTCGAACATACTTCAAATTTTCTCCTTTATTGAAGCACTTACTGGTTTGCTTTGTATCTGTATCTCTCTCGGTCAGTGTTTTAAAATGCCTGTTACTTCCTTTTTCTATGTCATTAGACAATGCATTTATGTATTTCACACCATCACTAACCACAGCCTGCAAACATGTGGTTAAATGCACCCTAATGCAGTTTTCATGAGAAAAACATCAAGTACTAGCTGACATGTTTCTGCGTGCAGCAATTTTTGTAGAGGAATGTATCAAGCCGTTTCTGTGCAGTGAAGAGAGTCAAGTTGCTAGCCATGCAAATTACTCTGGAAGTGTTTCAAGGATTTGTTTATTTTCATGGCATTTTTTTTTAGCTGTGGTGTAAATATAGCCAGATCTCATTGGCACACTGGTGACCAAATAACCTGGAGGATATAAACACAAAAAACAAGCACAAACAATGACATTGAAGGGTCTGTGATGGCTTTAGGCATTAGCAGCTTCTGTATATTTGACATAGTTGCCATGCAGGCTTTCTGATCTGCCTTCCTTTATTGTTTTTTTGTTTTTGTTTTTTTGCTGAACCCTTTTGCCCCAGACCTTAAGAGGAGAATATTTGTATTTATGGTTTGTGCTAGTTGGTCAAAGTTTGTGAAGCAAAACCTTTTTATTAATTTTTTTTGTAACAGATTTTTTAGTTTTGCTATAATAAAATAAAACACTGATTGAAACATTAAGCCACATTTTAGCATTTTGTCATGTTGGAACCACAAACTTGAATGAAATTTAGGTAGTGGTTGTTTATGAGCTGTGAATGTACTGTAAGTATGCAACAATCTCCAGTATAGGAATCAAAAACCAAAACTTGTCTCAATGTCTCACTTGCCTCTATAACCAAACTGGAGGGCAGATTTGTCCACAAGTTGCAGCAACAAAACCTCATTCAAGCACAACTCCAAACTTTGCTAGTAATAGTTGTAATATTTCTGTACAGCAGTTCTCAGAGGGTTAGGATCTTGACTAAATTACTAAATGACATGATGGGATAATGATGTTGTGGCCTAGATTTAATCTTAGAATGAGGAGAGCTTTGGTGAATTTTAACTAACAGGAAATGGTAAAATGTATTTATTTACTCATTTATTACTCATTTTGTTTTGTATTGATAAAATGGTATCAAATATCAAATCTATTGACCTTGATTAGATTTTAATCAAAGTCAATTGATTCAAAAGGACTTTGTTGGTGATGTACTATTCAGCTTAGTTCTTCATTATATACAATGTGTATGTTTTTATTTGTGTCTGATTCATGACTTTTTTTCCCATTATTGGCAATACTTTTCAAAACAGAAAAGTATTTCTCTGATTGTAATTCAGCTGAATGTGTTTACATTTGGCTATTTGAATTAAAACAGCTTGTAAAACATAGAAATTGGTTCTCTTGTAGTACAGTTGGAAGTTTTACCACACATAAAAACAAAATAGTTAAACATTATATGAACATTTTAATAAAAGCCTGGGTTTAGTATGTAATGATGCAGCTCATGAAGCCAGAAACGGGAACTGATTCATGTTGACTCTATCAGGGCAGAAATAAACCAAGAGAAAAACTAGGTTGGGTTTCACCCCAAGAGGACTATAGGTGTTCTAGCTCAGATGGCACATGAGGAGGGGAAAGCTGAACAAGCAGTGGCCATATATAGACTTAACATAATTAAGAGTAGATTTTTGTAAAACTGCAAGATTACAGAATGACCTTAATTTGAATGAAATACAAAATACAAAACTTTCTTTGGCCTTTTTCGAGAACTGGGTATTAGTTCATAAGGATTTCCTGTGTATACACACAAAATGTTTAGTGAGTGTGTCTATCTTTTAAAGACATAACACTAAATTTAGTATGTATTCATGAATGTCTGAAGGTGTTGAGCTAAGGAGACATTAATCCTCCACCTCTGTTTGGGTTGGTTCCACCTCTGTGACTAAGGATTTCCTGTGGAAAGTACTGGCCTCTAATGCAGAAAAGAGAAGTACACACATGCTATGTTGTGCTCTCCTGCATATCTTAAATATCAGAGAAGCTTATGACAACTTGAGATTTCTTAATACACCAGGGCTACTCCCTTATTTGACAGTTTTCACTGTGAGCATATGAGGTTTTGTTAGTTTATGACATATTTGCACATTGCTTTTTTTTTCTTTCTCCCCACCAGGGGGTCTTTTTGTGGGCTCTAGTGTCCCTTATATGACAGTAGGCTGATAGGAAAGGGGGAAGGAGAGGGGGGGAAGACATGCGGCAAATGTTGCCAGGTCCAGGAATCGAATCCGCGACGGCCGCGCCGAGGACTCAAGGCCTCCAAATGTGGGTCGCGCTATCCCCTACGCCACATTGCTCTTTTTGAATGCATTAGTCTGCATAGTGTATATATCCCAGACATTGTTTCTCACACTTCCCACCAGGACAGTTAATCTCTTAGAGAGGCAGGTTAAACAAAATATTTGTGATCAGTGACCCGGATTCATATAGAATAATCCCAAAGGGTATGTTATGTTTAGTAGTTTATGAATGACTTAATTATTATCCCATGTCACTGCTGAGCAGTCCATTACAGTGAAGGATAATTGGATGGTGCTACAATGTGTTCTGGCTTTGAAAATTTGAAGTTCTATCTCTGTAAATGTGAGGATAAAAGCACAATTACATGTGATGCGGTTTTACAAATCACTCCACAGAAGACCTTCTGGTTACATTTTTTGAGCAAGAGCTTCAAGACTCACAGCCTAAAATATATATTTCACACAGAGTCTGCACTGGAACTGGGAACATTTTAAAGCAGAGATCTTTACAATGTGGTGACCCATTTCTCTTTCATGGTAGGACTTTGAATAGTGTTTTGTGCTTGCTTGCCCATGGCTAGAGAGAAGCTATGTATTGAATTGTTTTGTGGTTTAGCTTTATTTTATTTGCAGCAGCCTTTACTCACCATTTGACAAGTTTGTTAAGCAGAGTTATAAACAAAAATACAGTGAACAGTCTCAGAGCTGCTGTGGTTATGTGGTGTGGGATTCAGATTGTTTTTGTGAATGACTAAAGATGAAATTAGGTGCTGCTCCACGCCAGTGAGTTTGATGATGATTGTGATTTCAATTAAGATAATGAGTTGAAAATCACAAGCAATACTACAGGAAGTTGAGATCAGCGGTAAATATTGTGGGTGCCTGTGATAATGAGGATGGTTTTTTGAGTAGGAGGTTAGTGGTTTTTAGGATGTTACCATTGGAGTTATAGAAACATTTGGAGTCTTTTCTTAAAATTAATCTTCCATTTCTAGAAGTGGTCCATTGTATAGTGCAGACCCACTTGAAGCTCCATAAAGTCTTGTTAAATCACCACAAATATATAATCTGGCTTTGTCAAATTAAAACAATAACTAAGTGAGTAAATGGGCATTCTCTGGTTCTCTGAGCTGAAATGTAGTTTAGCTGTCATCTTCTAAAATTCCAGCCTTATTTATTGATTTACTTACAAAATTATCAAGTATTTTTTTTTTATTGTTGTACAGATGAAAATCTTCACAACGTTTTCCACGATGAAGGTAGAAAATGTAGCTGGCTAGTCTTCAAATGCTAAGCTAGTTGCTTAGCTAGCTAGTTTGATGCATAGCAATGATTAGCAGTCTGATAAAAACAAAAAAACAAAAAAAAACATAAGTTGTATGACCTCAAATAATTATTACTGTAATTATATGAGGTCAGAAAAATAAAAACACTACAGGTGACCTAATTTATTTATTTATTTTTTGAGTCAATAGTAGGTCATAATCTGGGTGGGACAAAATAACACCAAAAAGGATCACAAAGACCAATCCTGACCAAATAATCAGTTTTACCAAGAAGAGTTTTCCAACCTTGCAATTATTATCCTGAGCTAAATTCATATATTTAGTGTTAATATTAAGTGTGGAAAGCACAAATAATAAAACAATGAATAACCAAATGGTTTTGTCATTTAAAACTCTAATGTTACAACTTCTGTGTATGCAGTCGAGAGGTTTCATTTGAGCTAATGTTTCCGCAAACGAGTAAAGTTCCAGCCCTCTTAAATTGTTAGAAGATGCACTTGACAAGTTGTGACAAAACATTTGTTCTAATTTAAATAAAACAAATTTTCTACTTACTCTGAGGCATAAATGAAAAAAAAAAAACATGAAATATTGAGAACAAAATATACATGGAGAGGAATAGAAATTTCTGACAAGACTAGCAATGCTTTTCAGTTGTTGACCTTTGTGAGAATTACTGTATAGTCACTTCCCCAAGCTATCAATGTCTCTAGAGTATAATAGATTCTAACCTTTCCCCCTGTGAAATAACCAAATAGCTGTGTAAAGAAAGTACTCAGACTTTTCAGTTAAACATGGCTTATGACTTACACAACTACCAGCATAGATTTATCCCACATAAGTGCTTAGAACACGACATATTTTAAAAGTTATGTATTTGTGCTACCAGGAAGGAGGAACCATGACCTTGGATAGCCTACTTGGGAATATACTGGTATTATTGAGATGCAATGCTGCTGTTTCCCATCTTGAAAAAATGTTCAGAGCAAAAATATTTTTCTTCCTCTGTATTCTCTGTCACTGTCTGGTATGATTGTTTTACAGATAACAGTCTTATTACTATGTGTAATGTGGGAGTTTATTTCGTTTCCTCTTTTCACTTCAAATTTTTTGTCAACATGTGTTCATAACCTTTATCATCACACATTTTTCCAGCATTGCTTTTGTTCCTCATGTGAAGAACAAAAGCAATGCTTTTACAGTCTAAGTATTTAGACTGGAAATGATTGTGAATGAGAGCATTTGCTGGATGACTTTGTACATTAGTGTGCAAGTATAAAGACAGTGATTGCGTCAATGGCCTCATTTCTATTATTAAATTGTGTATCTAGTTGAAGTCCAGTTTTTTTCTATTTCTGGCCACAGAGGATGAAAGGTTGAAGGAGATACTTGAATTTATTTGTCAAAGTTTACTGCTAAGACAGCCAGTGACTGTAATTGTTGTTTGTTGTGACAAATTGCAAAGCTTGCAACATTTCTCTAAAGTCTTAAATTTTTCAAGTTAGACTCTGTGGGTGTCAACTAGAAATGGTCAGCATCAGGTTCTGTACTCCGCTTCTGGCAATTACCCCAATTTATGTGACGTATATTTGCCAGAGATTTATGGAAGGAAAATGTCAGAGAGATCTTGGGGACATAAAATTCATTGACTATTTTTACTCTGGCTGATGGGATCAATTTATCACTCCTTCTAAGGAATGTTAGAGAGTCTTATTTTATTGAGCTGACTGATTGGGAGATTAAAAAATGTCCTACAATGGACAAATATATTGTCTCCATGTCAGTGTATCCTCTGCAGTGCCAGTAATTTTTAGCAACTTTCAGACTCATTTGACATGTCTGCTTCATTGTCATTGTTAGCACTATCATTAATCCGAAGAAATGACATCAAAACTCAGAAAACATGGTGGAAAAACAGGAAGTGTTTCCATAGCGCCTCTGTTTGTACAACCTCAAAGGGTTTCCTTCACAGGAAACCCAAGACGATCAGTTAAAGCTACGTGAAATCAAGTTAAGCCTAATAGGTAACAGTTTTTATTTTTCAGACATGTCTTGTAATAATATAACAGTTTCTATATCTTCTTGATAGGCTGTGGTGTAGCAACAGTGTTTGTTTTAGTTGATTTTACATTTAAAAATGTCTGTTTGTTAAAAAAACAGATGTTAAAAACTTGTTTAAATGCCCATCTGTCTATCCTTTATATATTTATTTTTAGTTCTAAACACCATTCTGCAATCTTCTGGAGCTGAATTAGAATATCATTTTACTTTTGTCATGAAGAAGTATAGACACATCAATGAAGTTTAAGTTACAATCAAGCAGTGTTGCATAGGTTTCCTCTGTTAGCTCTTACAGAAAATTGTAGCTTGTATTCTACTGTTTGTCTGGTCTATGACCTTGTAGTTGTCACTTATCTTGACCAAATAATCCTTCATTTTTTCCAGAGGTAACTAAGTTCAAGTGAAAATGCTATAAGAAAACTTGCGTTGTTATATATGCTTGCAGGTTCAAAAATGGCTAAGCAGAAGCAAGAGCAGGTGAAAGAGAATGTTTGAATTGTATTTGCCTCATAACTGGAAAAACCACTCAAAGTCAGCTTTATTTAAAACTGCTTTATGTAAATATGCTTCTGTTTGCTCCTACGTTTACTTTGCTGTCTTTAGAAGAACACATAGTGTATTGATAGCTGATTTCAGCTGAGAAACATAAATTATAAGTCGTCAGGAGGTGGTAACCAAGCTCTTAAAAAGCAATAGTTTAAGCGGAGCAAAAGTTTTCCGTCACATGAATCCAACACTTTAAAGTCCTTTTTAATGAATTTCCAGTAAAATCACTGGAGTGAAGAGAGTTTTCTCGAGTTTCATGGACCAAGGTGTAACACAGTACTGCCCCTCCCCCACCTGTCTCTACTTATATGAAAGAAAACCGGAGCGGCTTTCAAAATATTTCTGAATATTACAAGAAAGTCTGTCGGTATTTTTCTGCAAACTAAGAAAATATTCTATGTGACAAGCACATTCACTAAAAAAACTTTTAATATCAGAGGTCATTTTGTAAACAATATATGCATGCATAAAAAAAATGTATATTCATAAATATACATGCTGTAGTTAAAATCTTGTTTAAATGATTTTTTCAGCAGTTGTTTTCGGTTTGAAAAAAAAGGATTATATCATACATTTCAGTTTTAGTTCAAGGTACAACATACCATGAAAACGTGACATCTTTTGAGTATTAATTAAGTTATTGTCTCTCAGTTATATATGGAATGTCACAATCGGAAAGGCTTAGATTTATCACCAACATTTTCACTGTTGTCTATTGGCATGTTTAGTGAATTCTTATGTTTTTGATTTTGTTTTTTTCCAACATGTGGCAACCACAGATGGTAACATGACATCATCCATGTCAGCTGCTTTTTTATGACTGTTTTCCTTCTGTTATTGTTAACATTTTACTTCAGGATGGTCTATCCTGCCTCCTGCTTGACAGGAAGTCTCCGCCAAAGTGACACACTGACTCCATGAAGAGCAACTGAGAGCCTCCAAATAATGTAATATGCAGGCTGAGACTGGAATACCCAGAGAAAACCCAATATGGTCATGGAGCAGATACCAACTCTGCTAAAACAGGAACTCAGGATGCAACCAATGCACTGCAGATGTATCCAATTTTATTTTATACAAACCACTGTGACATTTACCAAAAGTCCTGTCACAGACTCTACAAACAGGATGCTGGTTATAATACCATTGTCTCATAGCTGGGAAGTGGAGTCACATTTCCTAGAAGAAGAGAGAAATACAACTGGCTGTCTTAATCATAAGAAAAAAATGTGTTGAAAGCAAATATACACTGTTGTTACTGAATTTAAAATGTCCTAAATTTCTGATTATACATTCGTTAGTTAAAACAATTTTACAATTGTTTTAACTAACATCTAAGGCTTTAGACTAGTAATGTCTATAATTAATCTTTGTTTGGCTTGATCCAACCTACATTAAAAAGCAAAAATATTGAAAAAATAATGTATCAAATTTAGTAGTCTTCTGTTAGATAATATACAGTTTCAGTAATATGAAACGACTGATGTGACCTAGAGCCAATAAAATCACATTTAATGCCAATTATCAACTACATTAAATAATTGAGTTCAGCCAATTATCCACCCCTTAACAATCATAGCTCATAATGTGGCCCTTCAATTTTCTATTCCTTTAACTGGAGAATATTAATGGATTCGTTTATGTGGCATTTACTGGGGTGGCTCTTATTTATTCATTTTAGCAGTTTTCCAGAATCATATTTAATTTTGTGCTGGTTAGATTTGCTAAAGCCGAGACTCAAGCAACTAAACACTAAATGGTGGGAAAGCAGTTCTGTCCCATGTCAGGGGGTCCATCTTCACTCACTGTCTGACGTATGCAGAAGGATCATGGGAAAGGAATGCTGCGTCACCCTGGCGTCAAAAGCGGACAATTTCTGATTGCTTTAGTAACAAAATAAAAAAAGCTTGACTGAGACGCATTGTAGTTGCTTAGAAGAAATCAATTTACAAGGGAATTTCCATAAATGTGTTCTCTAAGGACTCTGGGGAAAAAAAAAATCTTTACAACTACTTCCACTTAGTTTCTGTTCACACATTTCCAAACTCCATGAGTCTGTTGTGTTTACTCATTACCCTTCAATGTGGAAAGCTCTCTTTTTCATCAAGTGTTTGAACTGTGGGTGTTTTTATCTTCAGGTTGGATAAACAATAACTGTTCTCATCCTTGAGATCTTACCAGTTCTGTTGTGGTTGGAGAAACATTTAGATGTTTACTTTTTAACATGCCTTTTTGAGATTGTAAGTTGATAGTATTTGTACAAAAAGTTTTTAGCAAATATGTAACAAGATCGCAATAAATTAATTTAAAACCAAAAAAATACTTTTCCAAAATTTATATAGCACTGATCATTACAGCTATCTATATAATGTATTTTAGTCTTGACATACAGAATTAATCAAAAATGTCTCTAAAACTTTGTCGAAGCTGGTGAAGTTTTAAGCTTGCTGTATCACATAGTATATCAGCTTACAGTTGGTTGGTTTACAGACAAGCTGCTAATAAGAGTTTCCACGCCATCACTGTTCCTGCTTTTCTGTAAATTTAAATATTTCCAAACATCAAAGTTTGTCTTGTCTTGTGTGCATGGAAGAAACTTTATTGTCTTAATTCAGTTTGCAAAGTTCGAGTTCACAGCAACAGGTTTTCCCTGTCTCCATAGAAACAGAGAAAACGTTGAGATTTTCTCAGGCAGCCAATTGGAAATATTTACAACACTAGGAACTGTACTATGGAACATTTATTTGTTTTGTTTTGTTTTTAAGTCATTTTAGTTTGCTTTATCAACATATAAAGTTTACAGAGAGATAATACATTTGTGGTTTCTTGCCAGACAAATCTCTTAATCCACCAAACCACCAAACAGCTCTCGCTCCATCACATAGCAGAGGGTCTTTGTTCTCAAACTTTTTCGAGGCTAACTTCCTTGATGTCCTCCCTTTGTACTAGAAGGTTTGCTTACTATTTGTGTATCATTAATTACTTTCTAAACCATAAAAAATGCTGTTAAAAGCATCTGTATCATAAAACTGACAATGTGATTTAGTCTGCTGAATGAATCAGTCTCTCTTTATTGCTGACTACAAGGCCACAGGGGCATTGAGTTGTGCAGTTTACAACCATAGTAGATTATGTAAGATTTTAATGTCAACTTTTGGTATTGCTAAATATTGCTATCTCAGCAGAGCTAATGAATGGACATTTTCTGTCATGAAGTATCAAGTGATCTTTGAGAATCCTATATTTAGCTTTCCTCAATCATCTCCCTATTAGGGGTTGACTTGACATCATGTGTAAAATGTTCAACAAGACCTAAACGTTGCCATTATCTATTCACAGGAGAGTAATAGTACTTGTTTCAAAATGTTGTTTTTACATGAAAATAAGACTGTCCTTAAATGGCATCTTTTGAACTTCAGTTTATTGTAGAGGCGTTTTATGCTATAACTTTATACGCTTAGAAATGAAACTCTTCTCAATGTTTGCGTTATTCTCTAGGTGACAGAACACCAATCTAACTTAAATACAAACATTAGGGGCATACAAATTCTTTTAAATGTATAAATATTAATTAATTAATTACAATATTAATTAATTAATTAACTACAATATTAATTAATTGGTTTCCCATTTTGTCACTTTATAATTTCACACTCACATATTTAGTAATAATCAATAGAGTCTGTGAAAATTGTTGTCAATCCTTTCAATTTATGCTCACATAGTTTGGTCTATTTTTGCAGAGAAGAACTGGCAACTATTCCAGTTTTGGGATGTGTGAAGCTGGTAGAGACAAAACAAAAAAGAAAGACTTGCAGCAACTGAAGTGAAGACTGCTTCTATAAAGTTCACTGCTGGGACTCAATACATACAAGCCATGTTGTGCATTTCTTTGTGTTGGCCTGTCACTTAAAATCTCATCAAAATGCATTCAATTTCAATTCTATATATATATATATATATATATATATATATATATATATATATATATATATATATCTACACCAGTGACTTTCTGACATGAGTTACTGAACTGAAAAGTCTTCCCTCATGACATGAAACCCAGACCGTTTTTGGTATGCACTGTTCTGCTAATTCAGTGGTGGTAAGATAAAAAAAAAAAAGTCTTCCTCAAATAGTCTGGTTGAGCATAGCTTATTAAAAGCTATAGTTTTATCACACGTGAACATTCCCGTTAGTACTTTTCTACATTTTAAATAAGCATATTTTCTTAAACGTTTTAGTGGCAACAAACATTATTTACTCCCCATTTGATTCTTGGCCTTGTATTTTTATTTTTATTTTTATTTTTTGAAACATCATTGTGAAGTTTTTCTTGTCTAGCTTTGAGGGGAAGCAAGACTACACCAGTGAGAGATGTTAGTCACCTAGGCAGCACTCATTTCAGATTATGTTGTCTGTACATGATAATAATGCAAAGCAGTGGGTTGACCTGAGGGCAGAACAGTCAAACATTTATTGCACAACACTAAATGATATTGTCTATAAGTTTTATTGTTGCTACTCTGAAATTCCATACTGCTCCTATATTTTAAATTTTTAGGTCTCTGTAAGCAGGATTCCCACAGAGTCTTAAAAGTGTGGGAAAGTATGGAAATAAACTTTAATTATTTACAAGGTCTGGAAAAGTCTAGAAAAAAGAAAACATGGAGCATGGAGCTTCCCTAATTATTCTACTGTTAAACTGAAAAGTTGGTGCTAGATTTGAGTGAAGTTATGCATGAGTAGAATGAAGAAGCAAATCGTTCAGAGATTGACAACACGATTAGAGACACCAACCACCAACTACACTGATATGAACCCAATGTGTAAAACACCACTTTTTTCCATTTAACACCATGAAAAAAGTGTTAAATGAAACAACAAAGGCATTATTGATAAATATCTTTGTTTAGCTTTTAGTTAGTTTTTTAGTTAGTTTGGAGAGCATGTCATTTGATTAGAAACAAATGTTGGTAATGTTTAAGTTTATGAATAAATACACATAACATACACAATGCAGTTCATAATAGTTCTGCTTGACATGGTTTTGCTTCAAATATTTTTCACATTACAAGCTACAACGATTCTTTCAATTTAGTTGGTGTCTAAAATTTGTTTAATACCATTTCAGTACCATGGTGAGTTTGTTGCTCTGAAAGTTGTGGCCCGCTAGAGTCTAGAGCAGTGTTTCCCAACCCTGGTCCTCAAGGCACACTGTCCTACATGTTTTAGAGGTTTCCCTGCTTTAATGTGCCTGATTCAACATGTTAATCAGTCATCAATTGAAATCAGCTGCACTGAAGCAAGGAAATACCTAAAACATGCAGGGCAGTGTGCCTTGAGGACCAGGGTTGGGAAACACTGCTCTAGAGCAGTGTTTCCCAATTCCACTCCTCGGGCCCCCCTGCCCTGCATGTTTTAGATGTTTCCCTTCTGCCACACACCTGGACAATACTTAGACCATTTAAAGCTTTTGTTTCTCTTCTTTAATGTTATTTTGATCCTACTTGGTACTATAGCTTCTAAAGCTCCTCTTCTTTGGCTCTGCTCCTAAACTAACTGCATATTTTTTTTAGTCTTTGGCACTAGCGTGCATAGGTTTTTTCAGTTATTTGTTGAGTCTTTTTAACTTCCTGTTTTTCTCTCTGTGGGTAAAAAAGTTCAGTCTGTTTCTGTGCAGGAACGACATTCATTAAAGTAAATAAAAAGTCCTCTGCTGCAAATGTCCCACAAAGAGCATAAGGGACGAGCCTTTTTGATCACTGTTTATAGTGAAACATAGTGAGGCCAGTCAATTTCCAACTTTATGCAGATGATTTTTGTCACCTGGAAAATTGTTTTGCATACATGATTCCATCTGGGGCTGCATAGGAAGGACTCGGCATGTTTTGGTGGACAAGTAAAAGTAAATATATCTGAGATCTTAGTCTTATTCATGCTCTCATTTGTTGTGTAAGTGCCAGACTTTTGCCATCCCGATTTTACTACACAAAAGGGGCAATGAGGGCAGACCAGCGAGAGTAAGAGAGAGAAAGACAGAAAGAGAGAAACACAGATATTGGGAATTTCAGCACTGCATATTAACAGAAATAAAAGTTTGTATGCTAGAAGATCCGAGCAGGACATTATATTGTCCACCCCTCCACTAGCAGTTTTCCTTCATTTCTCCATTTTTTCCATCTTGTTAGACAGAAGCTTCATTCTGTCTAGTACTCATCAACAAATGAACACCATGTCAACTTGCCCTCCCTGGGATGGTCATGTTAAGTCATTTCACTGCACTGTGTGGCATAAATAGGTTGGAGTGCACAAACGCATCATGGGGGTATGAAAGTATTTGTCCTCTTTGTTGATTCAGTCAGTAAAACCAAATAATGTGTTAGATAATAAAACACTGATCAGAATAAATTACTTTTGTGGACTGATCTATGTTTTGTATCTCATGTCTTATATTTTGTCTAAACTTCAGAGCTGAGAGTCCTTGATGGTTTAATAGTTAGATTATGGAGACAGTCAGTATTGAAATAAGAAAACATATTAACCACTTGAAAACTTTGCTCTGTTTGCAGTTTTGACGTGGAGAATGGCCCATCAGCTAGCTGCAGCCCATTGGACCCCCAGGCGTCCCCCGGCTCGGGTCTGGTGCTCCACACCAACTTCCCGGGACATAACCAGCGGAGTCCTTCCTGTATCGCTCTGACAGCGACTATGAGCTTTCTCCCAAGTCCATGTCACGAAACTCCTCTATCGCCTCTGAACTGTAAGTTATTGTACCATTGAGACATTTTAAAAGAAAAAATTAATGGTGTTGGCCTGTCCTTTGCAGCAGCAACAGCTCTGGAAAGGTTTTCTACACAGTTTAGAAATGTTTTTCTACTATTTGACTATTTGACCACTTTTCTAGGAGAACATTTGTGAGATCAGACTCTGGTGTTGGTCATCCTATTTATTCTTAAAGGATTGATTGTTTGAAGTCAGTGCTTTCATGAAGCTCTCTGGATACTGTTCTTAAGATAATCTGAAGGTCAAACAAAATCCGGAGGCCTGAAGCTGTTGACTCTGCAGACAGTTGGTGATTCCAGCATACTCTTAACCACAGCCTGAGCTGATACAACTATATGATTTAGTGTGAACTAACCCTCCATGGCTAAGTTGTAGTTGTTTCCAACTTCTTCAGTTTTTTAATATCTCTTGATTTTGGAGGGTTTTGTGCTTAGAAACTTTCATAAAACAGCTGACGTCCCAAACTACAATGGGAGGCATGGCATCTGAGAATCTAAGTGCAGGATCTCATACTTTTTGGCTGCAGAAAAGACTTGAATACCTGCATTCATTAATTAGGAGGGTCTCCTTTAGGAACTTTTGAAGTTGCTAATTTCTCAAAGTTGATTGCTGATATTGCAAGATTGAATCTACAATGTTGAACAATCCAATATCGCATTTCCCTAAAATCGTCCTGACATCGTCATAAACATGACATAACACCTGTCATGAACATGAGTAAGTCTTCATGAATATTTATGACTTTTGTCATAAAGTGTCATTCGGTAAATCATGACACTTTTAATACAAAGTTGACATTATTCAAAATGTCTTTGTTATGACAACTTGACATTAACCAAGAAATCATGATCTGACATAAATGTGTTATAAAAGAATTACTGATTAAACTTTAAGAATTATTTAGCTTTATGTTATTAAAGCTAAAGTTTAATCAGTAATACTTTTATAACAAATTTATGTCAGATCATGAATAATGATCTGACATAAATGAATAACAGTCTTGTTCACAACCCGTCAAATAAAATGTTACCCTACTCCCATTAGACTATACCTACAGCACAATGAGAGCCGAGGGAACAAAAGTTGAATAAAAGTCAAATTTGACTTCTCACAAACAAAATGATAACATTCTGCACATATGATACTGAAGTTTAACTATGTATCCTCACTATGAAGCACAGCAGTTCTCTTTTAAATAAATAAGACCTAAAAAAAGCAGTCAGGTATCTTGCTCAGGGTAAATAAAATCAGCACAATCACCTCTGTTTTCACCTCTGACCATTCTGCAAATGAATTGTGTAACCTGTAATGTAATTACAGTTATATAAAGCATTGGTCATGTTCTTAATATAGAGCTCTTACCTAAAAATAACTAAGTTCAGAAGCCTCGCAGCACTCTAAAATTTGCTACTCTCAAAAATACTCCCATAAAATGTATTAGCTTGTTTTCATTTGGTTAACATAAAATTGCTAAACATTCCAATAATTTTTCCATTACACATGTCAGCAAGGTTAATACAAATTTGATGTCATTTAATGTTTTTTGCTTCCTAATTCTGAAATGATTTTAGATCAAATTGTTTACTCACTTAGACATTGTCTGAATGCCACTGTAGTTTGGGTCACTGAAACAGGAAGAGGAAGTTCTTTAAGTCACATCATATTGTATGTTTGCACTTCTTCCACAATATTTACCATTTCTAACAGATGCTTTATTTTCCAATTTTATGAAAATAAGTCCATAGAAAAGTAATATTTGGGGCAATTTGCTTTTTATAGTTTACTTACTGTATTTCTCCCCATGCAGACATGGCGATGACCTGATTGTAACTCCATTTGCTCAGGTAAACACCCCATTGTCTGCTTTCTGGAATGTTCCTGTTTTCTTTTATTTCCCTATTGATGAATAATATTTGCTGAACCAGGTTGGATAAAACCAAGCCAGATAAAACAAATATTTAATGGCTGTGTATCACAGAAATAAAACAGCTGCTAAACTAACGAGCACAAAGGATGCCACTGATCACCTCTCTCACTTCCTTTGTAGGTTTTGGCAAGCCTTCGAAGTGTGAGAAATAACTTCACTGTTCTGACAAATGTCCAATGTGCCTCCAGCAAGTAAGTATGACAACATCAAAGATCAGGCATGAAAAGTTTATTTTTTTTCCTGCTTTGAGAATACATCAGCAGTTGCTCACAACATTGTAAAAATACCTCAGTCAGACATAAAAAAGAACAAACATATAGAAAACTGCATCTGCAATCAAGTCCAATGTTTATTCGAAATAAACATGGACAGAAAATAGCATACCTTGAAAATTCTTTTTATAAAACAAAGCACATTAACAATTCAGATTGCAACTCCATCCACATTCCACATAGTGTCAGTATTGAGTTGTAGATAAAATTGAGGTTAGACATGTGACATCACTGCTGATCCCACCACTCACCAGCTGAAATACTAGTTGGTGCAACAAACACTATCTTCATACAGACACAGAAATGCACAGATTGAGACAGTCTGCAAAGAGTTTTAACGTTTTGCAGTAATAATTTGTCACATTTAATAATTTGTTGAAACTGATTTTTGTAGTGTAAACAACCTTTTGTAAAATTTTCTGAAGGTAAACTGATGTACTAAGAGATACTCTGTTGTTCTGAGGCAAATGCAGTCTCACATGGACCCACTTATCTATTGCTTTTAAGTGTCCATTGAGTCTGCAAAAATTCATTTTACATTTTTAAGCAATTGTATGACAGCACCATTGTTTTTCTTACAGAATCAACAATATTCTTCAGCATCTGCAGTCAGTACTGAATCATATGTTCTTAAAACATATGAATCATAATAGGTCACCTTACTATGTTCTTTCCCAAGTGAAGACGTATTTATTTGTGCATATTTCGCTTTCTAAACATGCCAATGGCAGTCTGCTCCAGAAGCAACCAGATTAACAGCTGGTATGGAGTTCTGACTACCTGAAGGCTGTCTGACCTACATTTGTCTGACTCTCCTTCAGAGACAGGAGTGAATTGCTAGAGACAAGGGCATGTAAACAGACATTGACAAATATATTAATATGCAAACTTACTATATTTATTCTACACAGAATGTTAGATGCAAATTTCAGTGCATTTTAAACCTCCTTAGCATGAATTCACACGTTATCATTGAAGTTATATATTGTGATATCGCTTTATTAAAATTTTTCCTAGCTTTTTTTTTTTTGACAGATCCAGTCAAAGGTAGAAATCCTGTGATAGTCCCACCTCCTGTAAGGCATAAGATCTTGCTACATTAAAGCATTTTCATAAAGTCTGTAAAAGGAAAAAGAACAACACTTCTGTGTCTGCATAGGATAATTGAACGATAATTGATACTTTATATAATTTTGTAAAACGTCCACTTTATCATCTCTGTTTGCTTTACACAATTGCTACCACACTTTATTCCGTGGATGCAAATCTATGTTTGCTGCAGGTCTTGATGCAAACATAGAGTTAGATTTTTCCTGTAATCTGATATTTTCTTGCATGGTCAAATGATGCGATCCAAATCAGATTTCTGTGTGAATGGTTTAATACCCCAAGCCAACCAGCAGAAGGACAAGAAGAACATAGGCATCACACAGCAGTACACTGTTTAAGGAAGTAATAATAGATGCAACTGTTTATGGATCAATTTTTAAGTTATTCAGCAATGGCAGCCAACAGTATAGTGGTAAGATCATAGCAAAGTGAATTAAGTCAATGAAAAGAAAGCACAATCAACAGCAACTGTGGAGAATTGACTCCACCTTGTGTAGATCATTTTGAATCCCATCCAGTTTCTCATCTTTCATCTTGGAAACATCAGTTTTGTCTTCTTTTTCTAAAGCACTTGTGACAGGATTGCAACTAGACATGAAATGCTGCAAGTCACAGAAGAGCACAGAATAAACTGGTCTAAAAGTAGACTAACAGGAGCAGTCCCTAGTTGCATATTGGCAAAAGAATCTGATCTGGTTTGGATTTGTCTGCTGTGAGAACACAGCATAAAATTGTTTGCTGAACCATTCGTATTAGGATTCTTGGCTTTATGTAGATAACATTAATTAATATGTTTTACATTCATCTGATTCTGAAGCAGCTAAACCAAAGGAGATAAGATTTTTGGAAATGCTGAAAATATCCATGGCACCTGCACTGATGAAGATTCACTCACCTCTGCATGCATAATGCTAAAATACGTAAATATGGAACATGAGCTGGAAAAAGATCAGTAATACCACAATAAAAAGTGACCTTTCCTTACATTGTATCATACTTGCTGCAATGTACTTCTTCTTCCTCATGACTGTGATGCAAATAACATCTTCAAGACATGTATGTGACCAGTTTTTCATAGAAATACAAGCAATAAGAATTTGCATAAACAAAAAATAATCCCTGCACCAATGTCATTAAATGGCTCAATTAGAGATTACATAAAACTTGAATGCATCCTTTTGGTAGCATAGAACCAATAAAAAAAGCTCCTAGGCCTACGTCATGCATTTTCCAAACACTTTTATGTTCCTTACTGTATATATCTAAACATTTATTGTTCTTAAGAAGATAAAACATAAAGTTGTTTTGTTTTTTTATCCTAGCCCCTCATGCCCTTGAGCAAAGCTAACGTAACATATGCTTGGCTTCAGTGTTTTCTTTCCCTTTATTGTGCAAAAATTCTATTTTTTTATTACTTTGGATTGGAACTGTATTTCCTGAGTTATTAGACTAAATTAATGGACTCAATATGCAAATTGTTGTTTGATCATTTTTACTTTACGTAATTTTTCTTTCTTTTTCTTCAATCAGGAGGTCTCCAGCAGCAACAACTCAGCCTCCAATCACCAGAGTTTGTCTGCCTGGTAAGAAGTCTCATGTGATATGTCAGCTCTAATTAAGGATTTACTTATCTGAGTTACATCTGATTTGAATAATCTATCACAGAATATATCTTCCTCCTTTAGCCCCCTAAATCACAATTTTCTTTATTCATCTTGTCTTTTTCTTTCTCGAACTCGCCTACGTGACAACTCTCACTTTTTTGCCATCTGTCTGCAGCCTCAGCCCTGTGGTCCAGACTAGTTTGTCATCAAGCTCATTAACATTGTCCAAACACATTTTAACAGGCAACTCAGACAAAAAAAAATCTCTCGCTTATGCACACACAGTCTTGCACATGCACAGCTGTGTGTGTTACAGCAGCTCATTCCAAGATAACAGCAAAACACTCTGTTTGTCTTTCATCATAGTTAACTTTAAGCCGCTGTGTGAGAGTTTGTGAGCTGTGGTGTGATCTCTAGACACATGTACGTCTAGATCTTGAAGACCTGTGTGAGAATCTATGGTTAAGTCTTCAGGATTTTCTGAGCAGTCTGTAATACAAGGTAGATATACATGGAAAATACATGCTTTAAAGATACTCTACTTTTCTAGAAGAAATGAACATAAAATTTCTGAATTTATTTTTCTTTTTATTATAGCACAGTTGCAACTTCTGAAAATACTTAAAATGGGTGGCATATGTTTTCCAGGCACATATTGTCACCTTATAGTGCAATCAAATAACTGTTACCTTCAGTTGTTATAAAATGTTTTATATATCAAACATGACTTAAAAAAAATAACTTTGTAATCTAATGCCTTGAAACTGTGTCCATGTCTCTTTGAGAAACTCCTATTCTTTATGACGCTCTGCCTTCAGCATGCCATCACATCAGTGCATCTCATTATGCCTTAAACAACCGTTTGACTGAGACGTAGTTTGTATGATCAGATCAGCAGGACCAAATTTCAGTAAAGTGTTTACTAATTGTTACTCACATTAGTCTGAAGGAACTGAGTATGGAAAGTGGTGTTTTGTGAGAGCCAGCGTTTTGGCACCCCCAAATGGAGTCTGTCAGAGATTCAAATGATTCCTCAAACTTGCATGAAAGAATCAAAGCAACACTCCTAGTATGTTTTGTTTTATGGGGGTCATGACACGACATAAAGGCCCACTTTTAAAACTTTGGTATTGACCAAAAATACTGAGTTTTGATTAAATATTGCAACTGGTGTCAGTAATTATATCCATACAACAAGCAGAATACATTTAAAAGTATATATATATATATTTACTGTCAGAATATTGTTTTGATGTTTGTCAAATCATCATTAACGCTAAATAATTATGCACCCTGTGTTACCAAAATATGGAAACTTAATTTAAAGAAATATTTAAAAAATAGTATTGAGATAAGTCACTGTAAATAGAGCAATGCCTCCTGACTTCTTTTGCTTCACACCTATCGGCCCTTCATGTTTTGCACTGTCAGGTCAGAACAATCAACTAACATGTTGATTTTTAAAGAGCGAGACAATTCACAATGAAACTGAGAACAACGAGCGTTTTAACCGTCAAATGCCATGTTTTCAAAGAAACCCACTCGGGTCAAATGTGACGAAATCATAGGACAAGTGAAACTACAGAGTTGGGGAGTTCAAAGGTTAGTACTGTTTTTGTAAATCTTTCCTTTTGCCTAGCTTCTGTAACATGCATCATTTAATTTAAGTCTGTATTTGGACCAAATTAGAAACAGAAGTTTAACTTATGTCAATTTAAAAAATTTTCATAAAATTTTATTATTCATGTGACCAGTTTTCAGATAATTCTGGTTTGTAAAGCTTGAATCTTGTTGCTCACTTTGGATGATGAATATATTTGTGTAAATTACTCTTCATTTTGGTGTTAAATGGCCCCGTGAGTATTGCATTGTTTTAAACAGTTTAAAAGTTGCCCCGCATAATGTTGGAATTGTGGACCGATATTATTGAGTCTATCAAGGCATATATGCATCATTTATGAGTAACGTCAAGAGTGTGTATGAGTGTGTGTGTGTGTTATGGGGAGGTGTTCCTGTGGTTCTAATTGACGTCAGCACGCCTGTATGTGGCTTCTGTTGACTTCCTGTTTAAGCAGATGGACTGAGTTTTCACTTCCTTCTTCAGAACCGTAGCTCATCAGGTGCTCATGAGTTTGACTACAAGAGTTTGGGTGTGCGTGCGTGTGCGTGTGCATGTGTGGGCGTGAGCGTGAGTGTGTCTTTGTGTGCAAAGAAGTGTGCCTCAGACCGCTCCATGTTTTAAAATGTGGCCTATTTTGCTGCGATTATGAGACGCATTCACGGGCATTTTTTGTTTTGTTTTTTAAATGTTTTCACATTTTTAAATATATTACTTCATTGGATCTACTTTATTCCGCAACTGACACCTGTACATCGAGGTGACTTCCTGCCGTTAATGTTTTCAAATTCTGTAATTTATTTTCTTTCTAAAATCTTACCATTTTTGTAATTTTCATTGTTAAATTTTTTCCCCCACTAGTTTCTACAGGGAAATGGAAATTTGAGCTAAAACAAAATGGATTCAGGGTCCAGAAATTAAAAAGAAAAACAATAAAGTTAGCTTTTATTTAGTCCGCTTTATTCAAAATAGTTAATTTTGGAGATGCACCAAACCGATATTTAAATCTGTATTGGCCCCAATACTGAAAAAAAAAATCACAATGCATAAAGGCAGATCTATTCAGCCTAATTCTATATTAGCTTTTTATTTGTTTTACATCATAATTACAATAATTACACTTTCTGAATGGTTTCAGAGAAGTTTTGTTGCATTTTATTTTGAAATGTTTGACCAAGCAATTGTTTTAGTTTGTTTCCTGATCTTTAGACAAAAAAGACAACTTCTATTATTATTATTATTTTTTAATTCTACTTAGTGCTGGGAACTAAAGCAATAGCAAAATCAATAGATCAGAAGTGCCCAAACCTTTTGAGACTTTTTGGTACAAAATTGCAACATTTATTACATTTTCAGCGGTGTGGTTCACTTTCACACTGCACTGTGTCAAAAGAGCAGACAAGCAATAAAAGTGTAGAAATGGAGCGTGCTATGGTGGCGCTGGGGGTTAGCACGCCCCACGTTTGGAGGCCTTAGTCCTCGACGCGGACGTCGCATGTCTTCCCCCCTCTCCTCGCCCTCCTTCCTGTCGCCAAAATACTAGCCACTAGGCCAGCTCCTTTCAGAAAACCTATAAAAAACATTTAGGATTTTTATAGCTTTGCAGCATTTGTCTGCAAGGTTTGCTCATGTTTTTCAATTTAATGATTTTTTTTTTCTCTCATTTTTATATTTTAGAGTCAAAGTTATTGTATGCATAGATTAATTTCCAAGACTTGCCAAACCAATTTTGGTTTTATCTAATCACTAGTTTCAGAGTATCCAGAAGTTTTGACAGAGTTGCTGCTTTAAAACTGCAAACAATTCCACTACTGCAATTTAAAGTCTCCTTAAGTGTCAGATTGATTTGGATTTACTTCCACTTTATGGAGTAAATACAACCCATCTCCCACTTGTTGCTGAACTCTTCCAGTAAGCTGGCTAAAAGAAGGCAGTTTGATATTTATCTTGTAAGATAATAGAAGAAATACAACGAATTTCAATAGTTTAGATCCGGTTTCATGCATTTTTATGATTTGGATAAGTTAAATTGTGAGCAGATCTTTGTATTTCAAAACACAATTTTTTGCCATGAGACAGACTGGCGACCTGTCCAGCGTGTAACCCGCCTCTCGCCCGAAATGTCTTGTTGGAGATAAGCACCAGCACTCCTCCTGACCCACTAGAGACAAGGGTGTAAAGAAAATGGATGGGTGGAGGGAACACAAGTTTTTTGTTTGTTTGTTTTTTTACAAATAGACACAATGCGTTGGGATTGCGCTATAGCTTATATAACCCCCCTCCTCCAACCCACATTCACACAATTTCCTCTCAGCTTGACTTCATTCAGCTCTCATGATCTCAGACCACATCCTCACTGAAGGCAGCCCACAGTCACATAAAACACACAAATTTACAATAAAGACCCCCCACACATCAACCCCTCCCCTCCTTTCTACTCCCCACAACCCAGTTCTTCCTCTCTGCCTCTGTCCTCCCTTCTCTTATTTATTCCAGCTTGTGTTTTTGCTTCTTCTTGTTTTCATTCATCTTTTTGTTTCCCTTCTCTTTGATTTGGGAGTTGCTGGAGCAGGAAATATGAGGCAGGAAGAGAATATCGGATTGTTCCTGTTTTGCTGTCCCTCAGCTGTTGTAGCTTGACGGAACCCGGTGGAAACCATGCAAAGACCAAGTGTGTATGTGGAGAAAAATAGGATGCAAAAAGACAAAGGCCTATTGTCTGTCTTCACACACTGCACAGACTGACAAACTGATATATAACATGATATATGCACCAAAATGAAAGTTCTTAATTTTTACCTTACCACTATTCACAGTGGAAAGCTTGTAAAGGAGATTTTTAAAACAGTCTGCCCAAAGAACACTGGTAGATTTTCATTGTTGGATCATGCAGCAAAGATTTGTTTAAAGGTTTCTACACATTGCTGTGTAGAAATGTGTACACAGCACATTTCAACCAGTGACCAGTGGTTGAGACACACTGTTGAGTGTCTCAACTCACTCAACCAGTGAGTGAGTTGAGACTTTTGTTTTGAATTGCCTCTATGTACAGTACATTGATTGCAGTTGACCCCTGTCAGTATTTTATTTACTATAAAATACTGACCCATCTCTCACTTGTTGCTGACAGTGAGTGGTATTGTCAGTATTGTCAGTATTTTATCATTAATTTTTTTATTTACTGACTGATATTTTGTCAGTCAGTAAATTTATTTACTGTAAGCAAAATGTATATTTTATTTACTGTCAGTATTTTATTAAATATAAAATGCTGACAGATGGAAACCTTTTTTCTTATTTTATCTAATGTTACATAAATTCAGGCTGCACTGCCTAATCCGTTAAATGTATAAGTTAAGGGGAACTGATACAACCTGGAACAACAATGGATCAACTTCCACTTGTACTATTTCTATTCAGTTTGTTTTGAAAAAAGCCCAGAGAATGCATTGTTTTCCAGTACATTGCGTGCTAAAGTTTCAGAATAAAAGCTCAGAGCACACTGTACACTCCAATGTTGTCATGCCACGTTCAATACCTTATCAGCAAAAATGATCATCCCTCAGTTAAAGTTGTCGACTTTCTCATCAGGTGCGGTGTACTGCTGAGTTGGGCAGGAAAACTACAGCACTTCTTTCTCAGAAGATAAAGACAGAAATGCCACAGATTATCAGTACATAGATTATGAAAGTAGATGTTGAATAAGGGATGTCAGACGGACGTCAGGCTTTTTTGTGAAGGAAACCTTTTTTTTAGAGCTGGAAACTTATAACAATATTTACAACAGTTTTTGCAGAGCATACCTCTTTACTCAACAGTTAGTGATGATAGTAATAGGAAAAATGATTACCATCATCTTACAAACAGGTTAGTAAGGTCTGCTCACACACATGCTAAACATTTCTGCATAACAGACCGTCATAGTCCCAAAGCAGCTGTTTGGTCGTCACAGCAACAGAGGCAGGAAATATTCTGCCAATTCTCACAGCATTTAGCTGTGAGAATCCCACCAAGGTATGACCTGACTTCCTGGCCATGTTGACCAATGTGATGAAATGTGATCATCCAGGATACATGTGATGTAAAAGCCCATTGAACTCACCAGACCTTTGTCACATCCACATCTTGTACGTCTGTGTGTTTGTGCGTTAGGCTGACTGGTGATGTGGAAAGGGGTCAAAGAGTTGACTTTTTTTCATTCCATTGTGTCCTTCCATTGTGTAAATGTTTTCATATGAACCCAGCTGGCCCTAGTGGCATCATCCCAAAAGGAAGCCATCCTTGTTGTTTGGTCATCTGGTCATAATAAATATGATCAAGTTTGAAAGGTGTTGAGTCACTAAGGACATTTGTGTAAAACCCATCAAGTGGTTGATAGTAACAGAAACTGGCATAGTAAAAATAAATAAATGCAGATATCAACCACCGAGCTCGCTCTCATTTATCTTCAGTTTCAAAAACACTTAAAAATTTTGATAAATTTTTATTGAAACAAATATTTTTCTTCCAATAATGTCTTTGGGTGGCAAACAATATAAATGCCACTTTTTAGTTTTTCTCCTTTGTCATTGCCCTTTAACTGAAACTAAAACTGCCTACCTCCACTTGGTGCATTTCCCCCTCTTTTGTAAAAAGAGACTGTTCCTCTGTTCCATAATTTTTAAAATAAACCAAATAGTTCTTTAATTTCACAATAAGATAAGATAAGATTTATTTGTCATTGTCATCAACAAATTACGAGATTGAGACCGTGCTTGACTCGAGTTAAAGTGCAGGTTATATACACATACACAACACACAATATAAATATACATACATAAAAAGATGAAGAAACAAACAGCACAAAACGAGAAATAAATAGACATCAGAAGATGGTTGCAGCGTTCTGACATAGGTGTGCAGGCTACCAAACACATTTCATTTTCATTGTAATAAAGGAAAGAAATTGTGTTTTGGTTGAAGGTTGCAAAGGACAGGAAATTATATATACACATTAAAAAAAAAGAACAAGCTGGCTTTTCACCTTTGCACAGTCAAGGAGTCATTTGAAAAACCTTTTCGTTCAAAACTGGACAGTAAATCATTCTCTCCTTTTGTTACAAATATTGATTTTTCAAATCTTCCTTAAAAGAATCTGAACAGCAGGTGTGTTGGTAAATCTGAACATAACTTGTACGTCTCATTTAAGTTGGAAGGAAAATGGCTTGGTTTTATTGACAGTTATGCAAGCTATGCCTTTATAGAATCTGATTAAAACTGCAACGACCCTCAACTTTAAACTGTAAGAGAGTGTAAGAAAACAGATTTGGCAGTTTGGTCGACTTAAAGAAAACATGTTTTTACCAAAATAAGTCAAATGTTTTGGAAAATGTTAGATTTCATTCATTTAAACTCTTTTCTGTGTCAGCAGAATGAATGATGCACAACACGAGTCTCTTTATAAACGTTGTTTCAAAGGAGCCTTAGACAGCCTTAAACTCCTTTCACCAAGCAGTGACCCAGTGCGTGCAGGAATGCACTGCTGAGGTCGCAGAGATCAGGAGGGAGAGTCAGTACAGCAGGAGGGATGAAAGAAGGAGAGCTCTGCTGGGAGGGACACCAGAGATAAGTCATCTTAGGAAAGGAGGAAAAGTTGACTAAAAGGTGCTGCAGAAGATACGATGCAGAGGACACAAGAAAGAGCTTTTAACATCATAATGTGGTCATACGTCAATATTTGTTTACTTTAGTTGACGGTTTTGTGATTAAACAGCCACCAGAACATATACCCAGATAAACTCTAACTAAATAAAAGTCCTACATGAGTGAATCCTTATTAACAGGCTCACAACTACACGATTCCAAGATACGAGGCCAAAATGTAAAGATAAACATATATTATTTAAAATCTTCTCACAAATATGGTGAAGTGGAAAAGCCTTGAGTCAGTCCACATTTTTATTTATGTTTTGCTTCTATTGAGCCAGACTTTCTTATAATCTTTAAAATTATATTAAGCAATAATTCTTTCAGGTGACACAAAATGTGCTTGAGTATAATATTGTCAATTTAAGTCTTTGTTTTTTATCTTTGGCATCCATGTCCATTGCATTTCCATGTCAGTTACCTCACATCAGTGCCTTTTTGCTCAGTGTATGCTAATCTTAATAATGGTTATTGATGATACTTCCCTGACGTTGGACACAGTGGGCGGACAGGACAACAATAATGCTTCTGTTGTCAAGTTCCTTGACCAAACCACATTAGGTCAAATTCAGAAACATAAATTGCCCCTAGTTGCAAAGATGGTTTGTGGCTCTGTATCTTCTAGTTCTGCCAGAATGGTTAGATAAGAATAAAATTATTTGCAAATTGTTAAATAATTTGTGCTAACATATTAATAATAACTTTGTTTATAGTTGGTAAGTGTGGCGCTCTAAAAAACTAATTGTCTGTACTGTCAGTGCAAATTTGATCCTTGAAACTCAGCTGATTAGAGCCCCATGCTCCAAGAACAAGCTACATGATTTAAAAGTCACTGGTTCTGATGATGTCAGAAGAAATTGCTTTCTCCATGACAGACTTATTGCAGATATCCAGCATTTTGCTGCGAACACTGAAGGACCCAATCCTCCTGAAAAACTACTGTCTGTTCTGTCCTTTCTTGTAGAAAGCGTCACTGTTGTGTCTACAGTTCAGTCTCTTTCCAGGTGAACGCTGAAGTATTCGTACTCCTCCACCACCACAGTGTGCTCATCAAAGTAGCAGAGTTCTATAGCATAGTGAGAATGAAGGTAACACTAAATCAAATTTGTTGGTTGTATCATTCAGCAAAGTTTTGACAAGGTGTTGGTCAAGAATAAAGCCAGAAAGGGAAGGATTTAGATTTAATGCACACACTTGTAGCTAATGGAGGAGTATAAGCATCAGATTTCTGCACTCTAAATTAGGTTTTTGAGTTTACATTTCAGAAACAACGCTGCTGTGCCTCAGCCATCTGTGTCAGTGATGTAATGCCGGTAAAGTTTCAAGGTCAGGTGTCTATATATGCATCTGTTCAATAAGGAGGCAGTGTGACGGTGTAAGCATGTTTGCATGTAATAGATATGTTATGCACAAACATCTCTTTCCATTTCTCAGCTCACAAACTGCTCTGCACGTACACCACGTAGGCTGTTGCCATGGCAGTGGCATGCTCCACATCTATAGTGTCTCCTTGTCTCTCGCCTGTGTTATCCAGGTGTCCCAGTACTGAGAAATCCATACTCCTGGCCCCGTTTCCCTGTTTGTAAGCAGCTTAAAGGTCTTGGTATTTCTGAGTCTGGGTGTCTCATGACCCTAAACCCTTTTACTACTTCCCGTCAGTTACTGCTATATTACATTACATTATGCAAGAGAGCAGCAACCTCATTCGATTTTTCAAAAGTTACTTTTTTGTTAGTTGAAATACTTTTTTTTTTTCTTTTTTAATAAAAAGGTATCCAGTCAGACCTGCCATGTTGCCAGGCACTGTAAAGAGGTTAAAGCTTTCAAGATACAACTTATGTCATCATGAGGCGTTTGGTTTTCTCATAAGGGAACTGTTTAGACAGCTGACAGGAGAGGGTGTGATATCTCAGATTACATTTCCCCTCTGATTTACTGCAACCATTCCTTAGACACATAGTTACATCAGTTGACAAGTTTTATTTCTGCATGTTTGCCTGACAGTGAGAGAGATCCTTCTACCATCTTAATTTGTGGCCTTCTCACAAGGTGAAGCACATGTTGAAGACATCCCTATTTGTCAGTATGTTTGCTTCATGGTTTTTGTGATGTATATCCATTGGTCCACACAGGTATCGGTATCTTCTAGTTAAAAGGAATGAATCAATGTTAACATTGTAAAATTATGTTTGCCAGGACATTGTTTTTGTTTTTATCCTGGATTTTTAGTATTGTTCGTACCTGTGTTTTCTTAGTTGTTCTTAGTTCTTATTAGATTAGCTTTGCTTCTCCTTTATTTTAGTTCAGTCATTAATGATACAGCCTAGACAGAAAAATTAGTAATAAGTGACTGAATTCAAAAAAAGGTTAAATAATGTTGTTTAATTGTGTCAGGGCTTCTCTATAAGGTTCATGGTGGGAACAAAATGCCCTACACTGATTAAACCATTCTACAACTTGTAAATTTAAAATCTTGTATGTGGAGCCACATTTTCCATACATTTGGGATAAATTGATGTTGAAGAATGTATGCATCTGCAGATGATATTATACAAACGTGCATGCAAATCAAGCCTTTGACTCTTCCATGAGTGTCCCATACAGACACCTTTCTGTCCATAGAAGGAAGTACAAGCTGGGCCGGACTATGATACCAGTGAGGAAACAGGCCACTGAGATGATAGTGACTTCCTCACACACACGTACACACCAGCGCATGCACACACACAGAAATGCACATAAACAACCAGCCTCTCCTGGGAGCTTTTTCAACAGCAGTTCATCCATCTTTCTCTGAGGACAAATGAGTTCCTTTGGTGTGACAGGGAGACAAAGACAAGACAGGGACTGACCTGCGTCACAAAACCCAGCCTGAAAACAGTCCTTTATTACCCCATTCACTATTCATTCACTGCTGCTGGCTAGTTCATAGGCAGGTCTTAAACCTGGCTTTACACAACTGGTCTTTGTTGTGAAGTAAGTTGCAGGCATTAAGGATACTTAAGACTGTCTCTAAAATGTTTGACCTTGACCCTGCTGCCCAAATTTTTACGATCTTGTCATTGGAAGATGTTTTTTTAATCATTAAATATTAACTTAGCCTTCGGAAAGCTCTGAATGTAAACAATACATCTGGAGCTCTGCATTTGCAGACCCTCCATCTGCAAATACACAACATGCTGAAACAGTTTTGCACCAACAAATGAAACATAAAAAAACATGCTGTTCTTCAACATTCTGCATTTTTAAATATGTCTCCCAGACATTTTGACATAAATTTCACATGTAAGCTTAGCATAGGCTGGTATGTAAAACAACATAAACTAGCAATATGGTTTTTACATTTTTAAAAAAGTTAAGAGAAAGTTTTGCATTAAAAAAATGGTTGTTTACATTACACAATACATACTTTGATGGGCCTTTGATGGTCTTTTAATTGCAATTACTTGCAAATCATTGCAATTAAAATCAAATTATTTTAGACAATAATCATGTCCTTGTTTTTTTTAATGATAAACCGATATTTCTCTGCAATTAAGACTGTACAGAAGAGTGGTTGTAAGTCGATAAGCTGATGTTATTCTGACCACTGGAAACAGCACATCATTCATCAGAGATAACCTGCTGAATGTTCACAACAATGTCTATAAACATTATCTATAATTAGTGTTTCACAAATCTGGAAAATGGGACAAAATATCATGACATAATTTTATGTCAATATCTTATTCTGCCAGTGGGCAGCAGGGCAGGACTTTCATTTTAGGCATCAATCTGCCTCTCTTTCATGCATCAGAGTTGGTATTTTAAACTCAGCAGGGTTTTGATAATGACAAGAATATTTTTGGTTGATTTATATTTTTCACTTTTTATCAAGGAATTGCTTGATCCATTGCCCCAGCTACTCTCTTGTCACGTACTTTACCTTTAAAGAGAAAGTCCGTGAAATTGTTGTAGCTGTAGGTTTTACTTCCTTTTTGCAAAGAAGTTATTGGCCTAAGTTCTTTTGAAGCCTCTGAAACCACTGCTTTTTTTTGTCAAACTTTCGTTGGTTTGTTATGCAAGTTTCAGCCTAGACAGAAAAAAAGTCTGTCAAGTTATTTATAAGATATAACAGTTAAAAGTCCTGATATAAGTCCTCACAAATTGCTCCAGTGTTTAGAGAACAATTAAAAAGACTAAATGTTCAGATAAGGCCTCATTCCATTCTGAAAGGGGATAAAGATGTGCACTTAGCCAGTCACTTTTCCTTTCAAGCTTTTATTGTTTTATTACTTACTGTCAGTTTAGCAAAGCAGCACAAAGAGTTCAGAACAAAATGTGCCGGCTGTTGACCAAATCGGTGACTTTCATACCTGTGTAAACACTTCAGACTTTACTCAAACCTCTTAAGCGTTAAGTGGTATACAGTATGTGGTGCTGGATTGCGCAGGGTGTCCTGCTGTTTGAAGAGGAGCTAGCTTTGTTCACTCAGTCTGTAAGAAGAGTCTGTTCTTGGAAAAGACATGTAATTGTGGAAAAAAGAAATTGATGACTAGCGTTTACTTAATACTGGAATGTGTAGGTTATTAAACATCATACTGGCTCTCTGACATTTCCATCACCAACATATTAACATATTTTTTATTATTAGGAATAACTAAAGAGCCTTATTTTTGAATTTTTATGCAATTTTTTGTGTTATTTTTTTATCAGAAATATCATCATGGCAAAGGTCTTTATCAAACTTTGTTGACTGAAGGGCAAGAAAACAGCTTAGTAAAACACTACTCATCTCTTACCAAGTGAAAAGAGCATACAAAGTCAAATAACTTGACTACTGAATTATTTTCCATTCTTGCTCCTCAATAAACTATTTTCTGCCGATGTAAGATTATTTGGTAAATCCCTTAAAATCATTTTCTCAGATATATTATCAGTTAATTCTGTCTCTTATTAGTGAGGATGTGAATTAAGCATTTCTATTCCATGTTAACTGTCCAAACATACAGAAAAAAAAGCTCCTTTGATAATCTGACCTGTTTTGCCAGTAGCGGCTTGTCTTTCTCAAAACAATATCCACGCTTCTCTGAAAAATCTCGACTGTGGATCAGTCGTTTTCAGTGAAGAAGCATTCCAGTGAAAAGCAGGCCCCCACTGTTGAGTTTGCAGCAAGATTCGAAAGAAAGGTAGAAATCTTTTAGGACACCTGTGTTATTGTTAACACAGGTGTCCTAAAACAAAAGATGAATACTTTTGTGCGAACTGAATGTTTATGGTGCTCATGACCTCCATAATCGGTGATTAATGTTTCCTCATCAACAAACATATTTTCAATTTATTTATGATTTAATTAAAAGGGTTGGGGTTAATCAGTTTAATTGTGCCTGAACACTGAGTCTCGCTTGGAAAGGGGGCAGTGTCAAGCTCATTATAAACACCCTGTTTGTTCATTGGTGATTGACCAGGGGTCGTGTTTTATTCTCTTCAGTTGTTAGTTGAATGTTTGTCTGTCATTCTCACACCATCTCTACAAAGCATGTTTATGACCTACCAAAGACCTGGTGTTTAATGTTCCAGTCTGATATTGTAGTTGTGATTCAGAACAATGATTCTTTCAAAGACGTGTCTCCACGATGCCTCTGCACTGTGGCCTAATATAACAGCAGCTGACCAGGCTTTACTATGTGCAACTGTCCCAAGTTAGTCACTTGTGGTCCAGCTTCAGGTTGTTTTTCCCACAAACTTTCACGATCAATTTTTTTTTTTCTTTTTGTGGCTTTACACATGTAAAAACTTTTTACAAGCATAAACTATAATGAAAGAAATCTAGTAAAAAATTATAATTGTGAGCAATTGTTCCTTTGTTGCTGTTTGTGTAACTTTAAATATAATTGTTTGACAGTTTTATATGAAAATATTACACATCTTACTTTTGCTTGAAGACGTTTCATATTACTGCCTTTCATCTGCAGTTAATTAAACTGCATCATCTATTGCCACTAACTGATGGACACTTTATTCTTCTGTTGCAAGTTCCCACCACTTGTCTTTGAAATGGAAGAGAAGAGGGAGGTGGTCAGACCAAGTGAGATTCCCTTACAAACTTGATTTATTTCTTAACATAAAGTAACTATTACATAATATTTAATACATATTTTTACTTTGTGTCATCAGTAAATCGCGTCATTGTTGTATAATTCATGACATCTTTCACATGAGATGACAAACACAGCTAAGCTCTCATTTTAGCGCATATGACTGCTGCTATAACAGAGGGGCCAAAGTGGAAGGCTTGGTGGGCCCAGCTTATGGCTTTAATATATTGGGTCACAGTTGACCTTTCACTGTTTACACATACCATTTAGTCTCCTGTATGCAATAAGCAGGACACATTAAAAGTATTTGTTTCCAAGATCACTTACAAACACTTGAAATAAACTACAAGTTACGGATTCTCAAAAGATTCATGACTCCATAAATACGGTATTATATCTCTCATGTGCTTTAGATGCACAAAGGTCATGACCTTTGTGGTCTGCTGTGAGTTGTGTTTAACCTCTTACACCCTAAGCGAGCCGAGGTCACATGGCAGCTGGACCCACCGGTGGGTCCGTCGGGTTCTAGAGGTTAATGAAACTGGATCATAATTTGACATTGATGTCCCTTCTTTTTTTATAATAGTACGCAATAGATCAATTAGTTTCATTGAAGTTCCCATGAAAACTTAGGGATAGTCTTAAGAAGATCAAAAATCTTGGTCTAAAGCTATGCTTTTTAATGCAGTCCTCCAAGGCTACTAGTGATCAGTGTCATAATGAATGAGCTAGAAGGATACTGTGAAGATAACAGGCCACATAGTTTAAAATCTATATGTAAAAAATTAATACCCCCTCCAGAAAAAAGTATAGGTCACATGTGAAAACCCCCCACTGTTCTCTACATTCATAAACAATGCTTGACGTCTTGCAAAAGTATACACTTTTTTTTTTTTTTTTTTTACATTTTATCATGTTAATACATGTGAAGTATGAATGAAAAGTATTTTTGAAATGAAAAAAAAAATCTAGCTTTTTGATTGTTAGATGATCTAACAACTGTTAGAGGGCCGACGGAAGTGTCTTAGCTTTCCGTGATTGTTATATTTCCATGTGCTATTTTGTTGTAAGTTGAGGGAATGGCTTAAAAAAACTCTGTAGAGTCTGAACCTGTAGCAGTTATTAGTTTGAAAAACCAAAATTGATCTGCAAATCAAGGGTTTGAAGTCTATAAGCCATAAACAGGAGAACTATTATAGTATATAGTCTAAAATAAAAAAAATAAGTCAAAAGAGTCATCATTTAAAATGTACCTTCATAAAGAAAGAATAGCAATCACCCATTTTTATTTGTCTGTTAGCTTTTACTGGTAGGGGTCTGCTGCACTTGGGGGTGAGCAAAAAAGTAGAACAAATTAAAATTAAATAAATGCTTTGTAATAATTAAGAGCAACCAGACTGCATATCTAAACATACCCATCATCTTCACTGCTGTGTGTCACATCATGGAAACATAAACAGCATTGACAGTATGATCGGGAACTTCAGCCCACTGTTTAATCATTCCAGTAATCAAGTCTGTTTCATTTACTGTTCCTGTCTGGTAGCACTGACTCGCTACTTTGGGGCATCGCATGTATACAACTCAGGCACATTCACCTACAGCAATGCACTCCAGTCCACAGGTCTGTGTTTTTATTGGCTGCCTCGACAAGACCTTGCATCATCAGGAGAAGCAAGGAATACATCTGAGATCGTGCTGTATGTGTGAGTCTGACATAAGTGTGTGTACACTTTGTGACAGATGTGGGTAGATGTGCGTGTTTGTTTTCAGGGCTGAAGTGACGAATTTCACAACGTTCCACCAAAAACCGCCTGTTCTCCTGCTCTGCTCAGATCTGCTTGTTGTTTATGTGATGCGACTTGGAGACAAGGTGACGTCACCTGCAACATAGCCTCTATATCATGCAGGTTACAACAAGCATGTGTGTGTGAAAGCAAAAGTCACTATGATATAAATCAGCTTGCTCCTTTAATAACACTGATATGTTAGAAGAAATAAAACACCTTGTTTTTAGTTGTTGTGGAGACCAAACCTGATTTCCTCACAGCCTCCATTCAACAGAATTATTTTTAACAAATTATTTAGACTTTATCATTTTAATTTGTTTTTATATGCAAGTTAAATGAAGTGGTGTACATTTTGTACACCACTTCATACACTACACAAGCTTCAGCCTGAATCCTTTAAAAATATTCTGAGCCTGACGTTTAATTGAAGTCATGGGGAAACCCATATTTCTGTATCATCAACCTCCAGCTAATCTGCATTGTTTTTGTCTTTTAACTTAAGTTCCTTTAGTCAATAACTTACAGATTCTGTTGTTGTACATGTCAAGTTTCTTCAACTATGAAAAACATGTTGAGTTACAACAGAATTAAATTTTCACTTGTAAAAATGTATTTTTGATTCAAACTTGTTTGATTTGATTTGAATTGCCCAATTACGTGCTACTCCTTTTCCAACACCAACAAAAGCACAAAAGTCAAATCTTATCAAAATATGTCAAGATTTAACAAGAGGCATGATTGATTACATTCATCGATGCATGATTTTGTGCATTTTTTAGAGAAGTTGATAGCTTATCTTTGTTAATATAGCTGAACTCTTATTTGTAGATAGTATTGAAATTTTTGGAAACTAAGCAATTTCCAGTTCTTTTATTCTTGGAAATTTTTTCTTTTTTGTTTTTTTCTATGTGGTGTGTGATTGATGAGTTGGCTACAGCAAAAAAAATCCTCAGACATGCAGTGAGAAATAAAAAAGGCTGCTAAAGAGACTTTTGCATTCTTACACTGGAAACTTGTTGCGTAAGAGCTGAGCTTATTATCATAAGGTGTTAGAAAGACAATCTAACACCATTACTAAAGTGGTTTTCTTTGTTTCTTTGACTTCTAGTTTATAAGTCATTTTGTGATTCTTTGAAAAATTTAATACTTGCATAATAATCAGTTGCTGGAATCTCAAATTGTCTTATTTTTAGAGTCTAGAAATGCTCCTGTTTTGTTTTATAACTGGCCCCATGCCTCTGTTTCTTATTTTCTTTCTAGTGGCTGATTGCAATATATTCAGGCTACACATGTTACGAAAATGTTCCTTCCTTTTGCTTGTACAGTTGTAATTTGGAGGCAGCATTATATAGATGTGATTCTCTAAGGATTTGCTTTAAATTGCTTTACATTACAGTATGCATGTTATCAGCTCTAATTTCAGTTGTCAATAGAATTAAAATTTTTCCCCACAGAGTTGGAATCAATTTTTAGTCAAATCTTTTGTTGGTGAAGAATGCCAAAATGTAAGATTTTCTATAGGAAACACACAAATGTTTTAAATAAATTTGCCACCCATTCAACAAGCTTTTTAAAAATCATCTTATTTGAAAACAAAGGCCAAATCTGCACTAGAACCTTATCTGTCCATAGTGAGACTTGTTCTGCTCAGCTGGCCTCTGGCTCTAAGATGCTGCTGAAGTGCTTAAAGTGGATTTTTACAATTAACTAGATGTCAATAGTGGTTTTATTGATCAGTTAATATGCCTTTATTCATGTTAACTTAACTCTTGTTTTTTTCAGATTTGTGTTAGCTGCCAAAGTGTTACTTCTCGAAGTGGAATATTTTCTTCACCTTAGCAATTAAATCTGACTTGTAATGATTGAATGCCAGATCCTACTCGACAGATTTGTTGCCTTTTGTATTTTATTAACTCTTCTGTCTGCTCTGCAGGCTGATTATGTCATTTCTGCCATCAAAATGCTGCAGTTCATCACTGAAGCCGTTTCTGAACAGTTTGTGTTTTGTTTCCATTACATTGGACCACATAGAAAATGTATGACTTGTAAATTATCAATTATCAATTATCATTTTTCCAGTTGCACCACCCTTTTCCTACAAAACATAATTACTGAAAATGTCAAAAGCATCTTTTCCTTATCAGAAGAAAACAATACAAGTTTGATATTTGGCAACAAGAACCAGAATTGTTTTAAATCTGTCTTGAATTTATCAAGTTTCTTTATTTTCATATGAAGCCAATTCATCTTGTTACTCATTTTAATTCATTAAGTAATAGGAAGGGATTTTTTAATTACTGTGCCATTCAACTGAACCTTTTAGTAAACTGCATCATTAAAGTTACTAAAATAGAAAGGAACCAATAAAGTATCAGTACTTATACTCATTGAACCTGTTCAGATATTCTTGCCACCACAAATAATAAATGGGATTTTTTTTTTTATAGTTGAACACATCTATCACAATATTTATCTGCATGAGAGGGGAGGGAACAGAATACAAATGCATGCCACATTTTTATTAAAAATTTTATATTTTGTTAAACATTTCTGGTGGTTTTTTTCCACTACACAATTATCTGCATTGTGACCAATGCAAGGTACCACAAAACCATAAAAAATCAACAGAATCCAATAAAGTTTGTGGTTTTACAATAAGAAAATATGAATAAGCTCAAGGGCTGTAAATGCTTAGCATTTTATAGGCATTCTTTAAAAGTCAATTTACACATAGAAGAACTAGTACTAGTACTAGCATATCCCCTGTAACTCAGAGTATTGTTGCTTTAAGTTGTTAGTGGTGTGTCTCCAACTCACCACTTCACACTAAATGGGTCTCACTTCCTTCTTTTAGTAAGAGGGAGTATTTCTTCATAGAAAAGGGTTTAATTGTTTATAAAGTAAGCTTCCTCTTCAGTTTTGCTAACCAAACTATTTGTATTCATGCAGTGCTTGCTCTTTGGATTTTATTTTATTAAAGCTGTTTTCATTTTCACCGATTTGCACTGTAGTTTTATTCACGGACTGGAAGCATGTAAGCTTAAAATTGAAAGGTATGTCAGTCCGTGTTATGAAAGCTGAAGGCCGATAAAACCAACAATATGTTTATTGGTGCTATTTAGTTCTGATATGACTTATTTAGCTCCAATAAACAAAATATTTACTCCAGGGCGATTGACAAAAGTAAACAAGCCCTAATGAATTCCACAGCAGTTATTTTCCTAATTTGTTTTTGTGTCCAACTCCATGCCAGGTTTTGACTGCACCCCGCCACAGAAAGAGAGAGCAGGTTTAGAAAGCTGGAAGCCTGCACTCTGCAAGTATTTGAATTATGCCATTGACGTCAGAACAGTCATAAAGTAGACGTCTGCCCTTCCTGAAGTATTCCCCTGCCAGCAGGCCTGCTCAGCTCTGTGCAGATGGATTCAAACGTGCTCTGCTTCACAGACAGGCCCTTTTGTTTGGGTATTTGTGGAGCTTTCCCCCCTTTAATACATGCCCTGTCACAAAAAAACCCCACCACCATCATTACTCTGTCCTCTTTGTGTAAGTGCACGAAAAGCGTCCTTTTGTAAAATCAATTCAACAATAAAACGGAACCAAAAAAAGCCAAATCATGATTTAACTGATCAGCAGAATCATAATCAGTTTATGTATTTTCTTTTACTTCTTACAGCAAAGATAACATCCAGGTACTTGAATATTCAGGTTATAGATGATAGTAAATAGTCATTTACATGATTATTGTGAAAACATGTTTTTTTATTTTTATTTCCATTTTGTCAGGAATTTCAATTTGGCAGAAATGAATATTCATCATTAGCCTTATTTAACAGTTCTGATAGCATACAATGACTCTGGCTGTTAGAGACATGCATCTATTTTACTTTTAATCCAATTGTAGCTTTCATTATATCTACATAGTTTTGATGGTGATTAGCTGAAAGTCTCTCATGTCTTGACTATTATTGCTTCTCGATACAAAACTGTTTTCCTTTACCAACAAGTTCTCTTTATCAGTTCAATATTTCTGATCTTGACAACTATACCAGTTGTTAGGCTCTTCTAATAGAGTCACCATGTGACATGGATGAAAAATGTTTTCTTTCCTGGTAGGAAATTAAAGTACATTGGAGTGAAATGGCAAAAAAAAAATGGAAGAATAAACTGCAAAAGGACATTTACTAATAGTTAATCACACACTCGTGGTTATGATTCAGATACGGCGAATTTGGCTGAGGGCACAGAAGTTGTCTTACAATCTGAAAGTTGTGGTATTTATTCCAGCCTTCTCTTGTAACATGTCAATGTTCCTTCAGGCAAGACAGGCACCAAGTTGCCTAGCAATTTGTGTATCTGTGTTTGAAGGTATGTACACAGTGTGACTGGTTCTAGTGTAAAGCACTTTGAGTGGTCAGTATGACTATAAAAGTGTAACATAAATGTATAAATTTTACCATTTACATGAGACTTCAGTTGCAGCTGCTTCTAGCAAAACTAGAAGTAAAAGTGTTTTGGACAATGATATTCTTCACTTAAGATCAGCTGAGCTAGAGACAACAATTATTAGGGCAATTTGTGTTTTTATTACTATGAAATTTACTATTGTAAGAAGAAATTTAAGAGAAAATTCAGAGCCATTCAGTTCACTCATTGCTTTGGCTCCAACGAAGGATAACACCAACAAAGCTTGCTCTATTAGCTTTCTTGTGTGTGTGTTTCACCTGTTCAAGTGTTGGAAATTAAAGTTTAAAAACCATAAAGCTGAGTGAAAGGAAACGATATGCAGGGAATGAAGATAGTGGGGGGGAGACAGCTCAAGGACAGTGTAACACTCACCAGGTCTACTGGGTAGTTGTTGATAGGTCGGAGAACCTTGCTGACGTCTGTGTTATCAGAGAGAAAGAGATGAAGAGCCAAAACTGATTTGTTTTCTTTTTACATCAGAACACGATGACCATCCAGATAGCTGCAAGAACTGCATGTAACACCCTGAGAATCTTGCCTTAAACTTCAGAGAACCTTCAGACTCTGTGCTGTCAGACTGTCTCTGAAGAATATTCACTGATCGTAATGTGTTTGTCACATTTACATCATAAATGTGTCTAATCCCTATCTGTTTTTGCTGATGTCGTGCACCTATCAAAGTCATTAAATCAATGAGATTGTGTCTGACAAGTATTCACTGCAATGGGAAAGTACTTGATTAATCTAATGATTTTATAATGTTGAAAAGGACAAGGCTGGAGCAGAGCATGAACTCTGGGTTGAACCCTTATTTTCCATATACAGTAACCCTGACATCCATCTGACAATGTGTATACACCTATTGTGTATTTTGCATGTTAACGTTTTCAACTCCAATTTTGGAGCTTGATGAAGATTGTAGGCCTCAAAACTCCTATACAGATTAGTATTGTCTGAAATACTCAGACCAGCCAACCTGGCAGCAGCAGATGCTAAATAAAATAAGTCAGTAAAAGACTGGTGCATATCTAGCCCTGAGAGAAACTGTTTAGGATTCTGATTTCATTGTTTAGTATTACAAAGCTCATTTCATTTTAAATCTATGTTTCTATGAAAAAGAGAAAATATGTAATAAGTGGTTTCTTTTAACCTACATCTTCAGATGCAGAATATGAAAATATCAGCATATGGAGATGGGGGGGATCACTTAACACATTCATATCAAAACACTTGACAACCCTGGAATTAAATGTAATGGTTTTGCAAGGACATCTATTATCAGTAACATCTCTCTTTAGATCCATTGTTGTCAGTGTTTCTTTCATTTTGAAATATACCCTAAGAAATTTTTTTTTTTTTTTTTTTTTTTTTTTTTTTTAATATATACCCTAAGAAATGTAAGGACAAGTTAGTTAGCTGTTCAGGAGTAAATATTGTACGTGAGAAAGCAGAAAGTTTTTTTTTTAGCTGTGATCTCTGCATTTTCTTAGATGTTTGGTTGCCCGTTTTATGTCAGTGTAAAAGTAAGAAGAGGAGGTACAAGCGAGACTCAAAATCACATGCATGTGAAACAGGATGACTGATCTTTTACCAAGTCAAACTTGAACCGAATGCTCCCCTTTTGCTACAGCAGGCACGTCACACAGTCTTTGCTGCAAACAACTCTGAACATTTCCTGCCATGAGCTCATCGAAAATACACTTCTTGTCAATTCAATTTAATCCAATCTCTGTTTTCTGTGTCTGTTGTTTGCTGAAAATGAACAAATTAGAAGAATACTGGGAATTGGGAGATTTATTGTTCCTGGCAGACATGAAAAAAACTCGCCCAGAGAAATTGTGCAAGAAAAAAACAACAGAATATATAGATTCAGTCTGGCTAAATCTGACAGTTTTTATTCAACAGAACTGAGCTGTTGGTAGTTAGAATCATTGTTAAAGATAATAAGCTGGTAGCTTTTAAACTAAGTCAAATATGCAAGCATGTTTTTTAGAAAAAAAAGATTGTGTGACTCTTATTGCGTGTTTTGCAGTGCTGCTTCTGCAGGGTCACCACATTAAAGAGCCACCAGCATGTTGTACCAGCACTACATCCCAGAACAATAAATTTTGTCATTGCAAGCTTTTATCAGAATCCCTTTTCCCCATTACAACAGCATGTGAAGTCATTATTTCCCGCCCTTCTGTTTATCATTCACAACCACAGAACAACATACTCTTGATGCCATTTAATGACACATGACTCCAAGTCTTTGTAGATCAGATAAATGAATGTTAACAAAACACAGACCAGTGATGTCATTTTGTTTCTTCAGAACCAGCTTTGCATAAATATTCTGTCTAATTGAATATTTGACAGTCATGTCAGGTCACGTAAAAACCACAATACACATCACCTCTGCCCCCACTTTCCAAAATTCTTTCTGACAATTCTCTAAAACATGTGAAAACTGAGTAAGTGAAATCACATTGGAAAGAACAGCCTTCTGCTTCATCTCACAGACTCTGGTCTTTGTTTGTAAGTGTTGTGCAACCACATTGGTAGTGTTTCTGTTTGTAGCACCTTTTACTGGCATTGCTGCCACTTACCAGCAGGTCAAAAGTTATAATTTCTGTGTAAGGGTGACACCGGTTCACCCGAAGTGTTGCATGTAACTAAGAAAAAAAAACAAAACACCATTGACACATGTTTGTTCAGTAATTAAACTGAATATGGGAATGCAGATTAAGATGCTTCCCCCTGTTTATACCTTCTCAATTTATAAATGTGTCTGCTTTCATGTCTCTGTAGGCCTTCTCTGCTTATAATAAACTATTGAACCAAATTATAGATTTTGACTCCAGGTCCTCCATACTCTGTATTGACTGCGACGTCACAAGCAGGATGTAATGATAAAGTGCCTCTCAAGGGCAAGGTGACATGCATTTGTGTCACGTTTACAATCATGTGCGAGTCTGAAGTCTTCTCCTTGAATAATGTTTTCAATCTACATTCACATGTAGCAGTAATAATGTCTCCCATAGCCATAAATAATAAAACAAAACATCCATTTTACATACTCTCTTTATTATTATGGGTTGAAGAAAGGTTGGTGGCTATGTCCAAGTCTAAATGGGCAAGAGACAGGGTCCATCACAGCGCAACACAATGGACAAACAATTACATACATATGCTCACAAAGCTTCAGAGGTGTTTCTGATTGTAGCGTACAATTTGGTGAAAAAGGGTAAATCCATCTAATATTTCACTACCTTGAGCATCTTACTCTGCTCTAGTTTAAAAGTAGATATTCTTCAAAACTGGACTTGATTGTTCCACAACCTTTATTTAATTTGTGAGCATTCGATAAAGGGCTATATTACTGTGTTTTTCTCTCTCTGAACTACACTTGAACTTGGCCAACTCTGAAATTACAAACTTTACTCTCCAAACCCAGGCTACAGTAATGTAGTTTGCACTAAAAGTTTTATAAATCACAAACTTGGTTTTAGATATTCTGTCATTAGTTTAGAATAATCTTGTTTGGGGTTAAAAAGTGTAAGTCATGCTGTTTTCAAACTAGAGAAGATGGTTAAGGTTGTGAAAAACAAGGTAGAATTGCCCTTTAGTCCGTCCTGAATCAGAAGCTGTAACCCTCGTCACATACTCACACATAACAATTTAAAGTGGACACCAGTAGGGCTGCATAACATGTTACAAAGGCTCTCACAAGCCATTTTATTATGTATTCAGGTAAATTAGCACATATAGTGAATTACTCAATCACTTGGTAAAAAATTACTGCATCTGGCGCCTTGACTTGCTGAGCACAAGACTAAGAAAGAAAGGGGCTTTAAATGTGACATGGTTACTGGTGTCAGACAGGCTTGTGTGAATATTTCAGAAACTGTAATGTGCTTTTCAACTCTGAGGTTTACAGAGAATGGTCTGAAAATGAGATAATGTCGAGTGAGCTGCAGTTTTGTGGACAAGATTATGTAAGAGGAGAATGAGCAGACTGGTTTCAAGAGCAGTTCAAATAATAACTCAATACAATTAGGCTGTGTGAAATACCACCTGACATGTCAAATTTTGAAATATATGTGTAATAGCAGCAGCAGACCACACCACTGACCATTCCATCTGCTAAGAAAATGAAACAGAGGCTAAAAGTTACACCAAAGTTGAACAATTACAGATTGGAAAAGTGTCGCCAATTATCCAATCGGTCTCAATTTCATCTACAACATTTAGGTGGTCAGATCAGAATTTAATATGAACATAATCTGTCAACATGAATTTGTTCTTCCTCGTCTCAGTGGTTCAAACCGCTGGTGATTTGCAATAGATCTGTTGAAAAGGTAAAACCCACATTGAATGAGGTGAAATACTTCCGATTATCAAAGAGAAAGTTTTTATTGTATATTAAAAACATCTAGAGGAATTGCAACTTGTGAGACACAGTAGATGTAGTTCATTTACTATATTAAGAATTATGTTGGTACTCATTTAATTTTCATTAAACAAGTGGTATATTTAGTGCTTCACTTTATTTCAACGTAATCTTCCACTAACCTGAATGTAAGCTACTGATTGTAAGTAAAATGAGCACAAAGGTGTTTTTTGTGGGTATTTTCTGTAATTTTATCCAGTTGTTGAAACAAAGGGAAACTGAAACAGAGCGTGCTGACCTCATATCCCTCGTTATCCTCCCTCCCTGTCTCTTCAGTTTATTAGCTCTGCCTCTCTCAGCTGGAAAGTGCACGTCTGTGTGTGTGAACACAGTAATGAGACCTTTCAGCAGATGTATAAGTGTGTGTGTGTGTGTGTGTCGACTGTACATGTGTTTGTGTGTGGGTTTCCTGTCTGCCCCAGTGGGACACTCACTGTAGGTCTGAGTGCTGATCAGAAAGGTCCTTGTGTCGGCTGGAGGCTGTGGAAATCCCCTTCGCTACTCGCATGCCTTCGTATGTGTTCATCACTTGGACATGATTTCATTCAGTGCATCTGATTGCAAAATGCAAAAGAATAATTAAAATTCACCAGTTACAATGTGTTTTTCAAACATTGAGACACCACAGACCTTCTTCTATATGGTGTTTGTTTGAAATATCATTGTTAGATTTTCTCCTCTTTGAGGATTAAAATATGTTTGGAACAGTTTCAGTCAAAAGGTCTTTCTAGTTCTTTTGGCTGTGTGACTCGCATCTCCGTACTCTTCAACTTCAACGTATCCAAGCTGATCAGATTGTAGCGCAGAGGGGGGAGAGAAGCAGAAATTAAATTAAATTAAATGAGTCACAAAATGTCCTGAAAAGACGACTTCAGCTGGTAACAGGAAGCTGAACATATCACAGCAAAGATCCTCCATCTTATCCTTCTTGTTCTATTTTTCAAAGTCAGCTGCATTATTAAATATTGGTTCTGTTTTGGTTAAGATAAGGGTCTGCTTATTCTACAAGGAATACACATGGAGTCTGTTTACCATTTGTAATGCTGAACGCTAATAAATGATACCACTGACAGATAAATATTTGTGAAGTCTTGTTAAATTTTATAGCTGTGTAACAGTAACTGTTCTGACTTCCACACCTCTAGATATAAATAAATTATTGCTAACAACAGAAAGGCTTTTTAAGGCGCCTTTTTAATCATATCAAATAAATGGCTAAAAATCCAACACATTGGAATAAATCGGAGCTTTTTTTCAAAAGGTAGCTTTAGCACAGCTGATATGTATTCTTTAATAATTATGTACAAAAATTACATCTTGTAATGTGCATTTTCACATTTTGGGTGTTTTAAAATTGAAAAGACTTGGTAAGTTATACTCTGCCTCATAAATGAGCTATGTTGTAATTTTAGTTGGATATTATTATGGATGCCTCTTCTCATAATCTGAATATTTTCTGTATTTGTGAATTACAGCTATTCAGATTAAAATGACTGTAACTTTCTGCCCATTTTGAGATTTTCACAAAATGTTGAGTCAATCTCTGTTTTTGTTCTCTTAGCTTCAACTTAAAGCTATGTGACAAAACACTGTTTAACCAGCTAGCCACACTTTCAAAACTACTTACAAATTATGTAAGTTACACTGACAGAGTTAATTTAAAGTTTTTGCTAGATATAAAATAGAAAAGCAAAAAAGGCAGTCTTGCCTTTTATAAAATAAAAGATCCCATGATCTTTGAAAAATAAACCACCTCAAAGACATTGGAAATACTGGAAAGCAAAATCTCAAAGAGGTGTAAACCATTTGAACATCGGGCGCTGGTGGTGTGAAAGTAAACACATGCACACATGCACAAACTGCCTCTCCTTTTCTCAATCCCCTGATCAGAACGAGAGAGGCCAGCTGGCAGGGCGCCAGGTGCCTCTCGTGTTTGGGAGAGCAAACAGGGTCGCGTCTTTGATGGCAGAGAGATCAGAGCAAGGGACAGATTCTATGCGGCTGCACTAAGGTCGCCGCAATCCAACCCGGCTGCCATGTTGTGCTCTGCAGCTAGGAGACCCAGAGTGTAAACAGCGCTGGGGCGTCGGATACAAGTGTGCGTGTGTGTGTGTGTGTGTTCCTTGAACCCAACCAGCAAACTCTCTTTGCTTTCCAACACACCCTCTCCAGATTTGATTTATAGCTGTATAGTTATAAGAAAGGATTGCAATAATAACATTAATTTCTATTGCATGCATTCATTTTTTTTCAATTCTAAGTCTACTTTTGTAGTTCTTCGGCTGATTGTTATACCACAAATTTATAAAATCATTCTTTTAAAATCCATCCATCCATGCATCCATTTTGTTCTGCTTTATCCGGGGGCAGCAGCTTCAGAAGGGAGGCTCTTCCCAGCCACTTGTTCCAGCTCCTCCTCCAAGAATCCCAAGGAGTTCCCAGGCCAGCCGAGAGACATAGTCCCTCCAGCGGGGAAGACCCAGAGGAGGCCCTAGGTCTTCCCTGGGGCCTCCTCCCGGTGAGACGTGCCCAGAACACCTCACCAGGGAAGCGTCCAGGAGGCATCCCGACCAGATGCCTGAGCCACCTCTACTCTGAGTCCCTCCCAGATGACTGAGCTTCTCACCCTATCTCTAAGGGAGAGCCCAGACACCCTATGGAGAAAACCCATTTCGGCCGCTTGTATCCATGATCTCGTTCTTTCGGTCATGACCCAAAGCTCATGACCATAGATGAGGGCGGGAACGGAGATCGACCGGTAAATCGAGAGCTTCGTTTTTTGACTCAGCTCTCTCTTTACCACGATAGACCGGTACAGCGCCCGCTTGACGGCAGACGCTGCGCCAATTCGACTGTCGAGATACTTGAACTCCTCCACTTGGTGCAGGATAGCCCCTCCCCTGACCCGGAGAAGGCACTCTACTCTTTTCTAGCTCAAGACCATGGCCTCGGATTTGGAGGCATTGATTCTCATCCCGGCCGCTTCACACTTGGCTGCGAACCGCTTCAGCGAGAGCTGCAGATTATGACATGATGAAGCCAACAGAACCACATCATCCGCAAAAAGCAGAGATTCAATCCTAAGGCTACCAAAACGGAAGCACTCAACACCTTGGCTGCTCCTAGAAATTCTGTCCATAAAAATAATGAACAGAATCGGTGACAAAGGGCAGCCCTGGCGGTCAGTTGTTTGTTTCCGGTCAGTCCAACTCTGACCGGAAACAAGCCCAACTTACTGCCGGCAATGCGGACCAGACTCCGACACCCGTCATACAGGGACCTGACAGCCCGTATTTGATACGGGCTCTTTAACATGTTGTCTTGGAATATAAAAACATTGTTGCATACTAACAAAATGAGCAGGGACTGGTTGTAAAGTTATGATGTCAAAATGGCTAACATTTTTTATCACAAGGCTCCTACAGTTCAAATGCTTTTAATAAATACCAAAACGTCCAAGAATTTTCTCTGGCTGTAAGGGGCATAGAGTAACTTGGTGCTCTCCCTCCCCAACGTGTTGCTGCAAAATAGTCAGGTAACTGAAAGAAGCCGAAAAAAATATTGTGTACTACAAAGACAAATCCTAAACACACAATCAGTACAAGATAAAAATTGCAACTTAACTTTCAAAAATTTTTGTTGTTTTAGCAGCAGTAAAAGTACTATTTTGTCTAAAATAAAACTAATTAAACAATGTTAATGTTTTTCTTTTACATTTCTGTGTTACACTATGATATTGTGATACATTTTTCTCAAGGTTATGTCAGCAAAATCTCAAATGAAGGCCCATACCAATATGACCCCTACAGAAAGTGAATTTCAATTTAACAATGACTGACAACTGCTTAAATAATCAATATACTTTGTGGCATTGTTGATCAAAAGAATTCCAAAGAATGTGAATATTTCAGGTCTCTTCAAAGTGTTTCAACCAAAAATGTTTCAACTAAGTGTGGTTGAGATGAAGCTAGAAAGTGAAGTTTTCTGCTGCATTTAATTTTTGCAGATTTCATCAAGATTTGTGTCTTGTCTGTGGTTCGACCTTTACCATCATGTTTGCACGCTTCCAAGCAACTTTGCTTTCATATTTTCACAGCAACATTTGCTGTCGGGTGGACCCCTGCAGGTAGTGTAAAAAATGTTTGTCCGGGGCTGTTTTGGTTTTACAGGAACTCTGCAACTGGCTTTAAGTGATGCAGAAAGTTTTGGAGTAGAATGTCCTCCCAGCAGGCTAACCCTAAGCTTGATCAAACCTATGTCATAGGACCAAGAGCTAAAGGACACGAGAAAGAGAATGGCTCAAAAACAGAGGAGGAAGGGTTAACCGTTAAAAAGACTGTTCATTCTCAATGTCTTCAATATGATTGTACTAAAACAATGTAGCAAAAACGACTGGTTCAAAATTCTTCCACAGGGATGTAAAATGGCAGTTGTTGCAAATATTTGATGGCACCTGTTGCCGTTAAAACTCAAAAAATGGGTTAGAGGACTTTTTTGCATAAGGCCAGTATGTTTGGATAGATTTTTTTCCTAATTCAATTGAATTTGAGAATAACTTTTAGATTAACTTTTATTTTTACCAGATTTTAAAATGTGTTTAAAACATTGAAATTTTAAAAAACAAGTGTGTTTTGGGGTGGTGCTTTTTCAGGGCCCTATAGTCAGAAGAAAAGTAATAAATTAATGACAAAATACTTGCAAAAGATGTGCTACTGGATGTGTTGCCTTCCTGTGAATTGGGGTAGAGTGTGTCTGTGTGTGGCAATGGAAAAGGTGGGGAGTATCTGGTTTCCTGGAGCTGTGTGGTGGTGGGGGGCGACATTATGCAAATCGGCTGAGGATCTCAGATTTGGAAACGGAGGGGGGTTGAATGTGTGACACGCATACGCACCGAGGCAGACGGAGCGAGGTCGGGGTTGCAGCTTTCCTCTGCTCTATCGACAGCTGCGAGTTCCAGCAGCTCGCCACGGCTGCACCTCCTCATGATGAAGGAGCACTGCACCCGGGTGGCACAGCTAAAGTTTCACCCTCTTCCACAGCAGCCGCAGCAGAGCCATGCAGCCGGTGGGCAACATTCGGGCTCCATGTACAGCGTCTGTTCTGACAGTGTGTCTCTGTGTACCGGGTGTCTGACAGATGAGGCGTACCAGAAGCTGGCTATGGAGACAATGGAGGAGTTGGACTGGTGTCTTGACCAGCTGGAGACCATCCAGACATACCGGTCTGTCAGCGACATGGCCTCCAATAAGGTAGGGGAGACCACATTTCTCTTTTTTTTTTTGTGAAGAATTTTCTGAAGAGTGCAAAACAGAAGGTTTAATCATATTTAAACAAAATAAAACACTTGCTGCTCCAAACCGGTAAGGAATGGTTGACTTTTAGACTGCTTAGAGCAAAGAGTATAACCAATCCAATCCAAAGTTTTAATGCATTTCCTAAGCAAGGTCAGAAGTTTTCTCCCCGGTCTAAACTTGTCCAGCATGCTGAAAAGGAGAGCATTGGCTGCACAGGGGGCGCTGCAGTGTTTACTGACTGGCTTATAAACTGCCTGCATACATACATTTCTTATCAACTAATTATTTCCTAAATCAACAGGAAGCTTGATCAATTTTTTTTATTTGTCCACATTTCTACAAAGTTGGTTACACAACTGTTATTACCTCGGCTTGCTGTGGCTCTCAGCACGTTTCCTGTAAAACTTGATTTCACTGTCGGCTGGTTCCTCTGCATCATTGATTCAGTGTGATGTGCACCAAGGTTCAGTTCCTGTTTTTTTATATAAGTAACCTCATAACCTTTATACTCAGATTTGTAATGGTATTTGATATGGACATTTTAAAGTCAGTAAATTAAGTTCATTTATTTCCTAGAAATCAAATAATATTGTAGAAAGCACCTTGCTGCATTTATTCAGCAATATTTAAAAAAAAAATGTTGTAGTACTCTCAGCCTTGATGGCTGTAGAAAAAAAACACTTTCTGTATAATTAACCTAACTTTTAGAGACAAAGTTATGCTACCAGAAAAAAAAGCATGTAAGAGGAAGCCACTTGTCTCACTGTGGATCTGAACCAGACTTGTCAAAACAAAGTGCAAATTACATATTTAGAATACTTTCATTTTAGCTTGCATTCCAGTAACAAGTAGTTTGTCATACCTGTCAATTCACACTTAGATCTTACTAAATAATTTTTCAGTGCCACTCTAACTGTGTTAGTTGTTGAGTCATTGTTAGTGGATGGGAAGTACTGGTAATTTGTTCATCCTCCTTTTGAAAATAAGGAAATTATTAGAGAATGTTTAAATATTTATGAAGGAAAATTTATCTTTGCACGAACCAATTTACTGTAAAGGGAAAAAAAAACGTCATTAGAACCAGTGGAAAATTAAAAAACTTATTGAACAATATTCAAATTTCTTTTCATTTCAAGCTGTTCAAGTTCAAACTGTTCCAAGCAAAGGGTTTTGGAAATATTTTATTCTAAGGTCACTTCTTAGCTATTGTTTAAGAATCATCAGTTATATTCATATGTGTGGTTGTGTTTTAGATTTATAATAATGATTTAATGAATCTGGGATTTTCCAAACAATCTAAGATCCAGGAACACTACAGTGAACAATCTCTGTTCAGAAAAACAAACAAACAAAAGAAAAAGTCCACACTCTTTGGGGAGTCCAGTCAAAAATACTGCAATATGCATCCTAAAGCAGCAGGTGATGATAACCTCTTCCCCCACTTCACCCACCTCACCTGGTTATAGTAATCAGAGGACACACTGATAATCCAATGGCAATATATTGTGCACATCTAATTAAAGTTGAAAGATACATTTTATCCTAAGTTCTAGATTTTCTTAGTCTAGAACTAAAAAAGTTCTCGACTAACATTTTAAATAGAAATGTGCAGTTATATGTGACTTGGTGTTTATTCTTAGTCAATCACTTTTTCATCTTGCATTTTAAGTTCACTGTAAATAGACAAACTGAGCCAGATGTAAAATACCCATTAAAAATGTTCAGCTGTTGATGATGATTTCTAGGACACTAAACTTGAGTTGTTTTGTTCAGAGTGATGGTATCGTTGAATATAAACCGCCTATTTTGTTATTTCAGTTTTTTTTAACCATAAACTTAGTTTCTATGTGGACAGGGTTTGGGGGTTAGGGTTAGGGTGAAAGAGAGACTGTATTGGATGGGGCCCCTGGTGTGTGTCACCTGTTCTGCACCTTGTGCATGTCACCTGTCTGAATGGGCGAGAGCTGCAGGCAGTACACCTAAAACACTAATCAATACATTTAATGAAATTCAAAGCACAACAGCACAGTATATGAACTAGAGCAACCTTTCTTCAGAAACAAGCAATTAAGCTACAGAGCTTTTGGGTGAATAGCTGTCAGAGGTTTGTGGCTTTCTATGTTGCTGTGAGAGAGGAAACTAGTATTATTTTACTGCACTTTAAAGATGCTGAGTTTTAAAATTTTCTGAATCAGTGGTTTTTGACTCTAACGTTTTTAAGATGATTTGGATCAGAATTGTAGAGGGAAAAAATGCTGATGGGGATATTACTAGTTTACTCTTTGTGCTATAAATGTTTAATTTCTGAGGCTGTTTACAAACTGTTTATTCAAGTTTGCTTTTATTTTGTTGGTGGACATATTAATGTTATTATGGCCTTCTGCGGTGCAGTGTGCCACTGGGGAATTGCTATAAAAACAAACAAAAACATTTTGGTGGGAATTTTCCGATTCTTAGGAAGTTTTTTTATGATGTAAAAAAGCAAGACATATAATCCATTTTTGTTTTTCTCAGCTATTTATCAATGTCATGAACAGCACAACAAAATCTAATCATAGCCTACTATACAAGTTGTTTTGTAGACCTGTTAATTTGTTGTCTTGCTTGGCTAAGGTCAAAGAACAGATAAGAGAGTTAAGGTGAGAACAAAATGTAAAAACAAATTGTCTCGTAAGCTGAGAGGAAAAGCTTGTTATTTCTCATAAAACTGGACAACAGGATGTGAGAGATCCCCCAGTGGGTCAAACACAATAAACTCAGGAGGAAGAGAGAGAACGTTTGTGTGTGTCAAAGAGTATGAGTGTGTCAGGGATCCTTGCAGACCGCTGGGCAGAATGACTCTCTCTTCCTGTCTCCATCCGGATCTCCTCCACTCTTTTCAGACGACAATAGACGTCCCATCTTACTTTTTTGGCTAGATATTGGTGGTAGTTTTTTATTCTATTTTTTCACCGTCCTCACTAACAACCAGAACTGAATGTCAGCTGGACTGTTCTCTATAAACAAGTGATTAAATGATTAAAAACACATTTTTGGATAACAACATATCAGAACTGAATAATACCTGTATATTCCAAAGGATATTACGCCTATTGTTTGCCATGATTTAGTCTCATCTGACATAATAGTGAAATGATAGCACCTTGGCCAGTTTTAGCTTGTTGGAATTGATTCATGAGATTCATGATTACGGAAGTACCAAGCAGTTTTGACCAGTTACCAAACGCAACAACAGACGCACATTACAAATGTAGAGATAGCAAAAGAATTTCACCAAATATGTAAAAATTTATTTTGCAATTTATCCAGTAAGGAGAAAAAAATCAGGTGAAACTTCAGGAATAATAAACCACCTGTTTGTAGACACAGTGGCAAACAACTGCTTGTGTAAAAATATATGTATATGTTCATCAAAAGAAAAAAGTGTTGCAGCCTTTTGGCTGACATTGTAATTTCTGCTTCAATTCTAACCAACATTGTTAACCTGTTGTGCCAAAAACACTTCAGCATGTTTCTATGAAATGAAAGACTGAATAAGAAAGTTGGGTTAAATACAGCTGCAGTTGTACATCTGGGATGGAGCAAAAACTGAGACAGTCTGAAGGACAAAGCAGTATTAATCCAATATGATTGTCAAACATCACCAGAGGATCGGTAGTGAAAGGACAGGAAGCAAAACACATCGTAAAAAAGGAAGTTTCCAGTTTATTTCACTTCCTGCTTGGATACCTGTGTCAGCCAAAGTATGAGCTGTGTTATGCCCTTATCCTTCAGGCTTGGTCCGTCCTTTAAATCTTAGTTTCCACTTGTTGGATAATCCTCGAACAAAACTTTCTGCATAGATGAACTTTATAGTAAAAGGGTTAATTCAACAAAAGGTCTAGGTGGCCAGCAATAGTAGTTATTTAACCAGATAAAGAACTTCTTTTTTAATAGGGACGTTGCGATTTAGCAGCAATCCAAGCGACCACTAATCAGTTCAGCATATTCTATTAAAGAAAGGGTGTTATATACTAATCTGACAATAGTTTTGGACAGTCATTGCATCTTACTAAATATGAGACTATCAAAACGTATCATCCACATATGCAAGTGCTCAATGGTTTTAGTGAGCTCAGAGGGACGTTTTTGTTAGAAATGTGTGTTTTGAAATCACTCTCCCACATTAAAATACAATGCTCAGTTGAGTTGTGATTTATTCATGCTTTGTACTTTAATGTTTGGGTCTTCTGGCTCTTGAAATGATTATTAGTCATTGTGATAAATTTCTGGTCCACAGAGAACATATCAGGTGTCACAATGTTCTCATTGTGCGCTGTGACCTTTTCATCTCTGTGACTTTGCGAGAGTCTACGTGTTCTTACATGTAGCCAAAAGAGGCTTTTCAGAAAGCATGTTTTCATCAAATGCATGTAAACTTTATGTCTACGTGTGCTGCCGTGCTTATGTGTGCTGCGTCTGCACTAACTGCAGCTTAATCTCCCTCGGATCTGCTATCTCTGTCTCAGTCCTGTTTTTGCAATAAACTAAAACATTGTACAACTGTTGAGTCTGCTCTCTGATGTGGGTTGGTACATTCAACCTGTGTTTTTTTCTTTTTTGTTGTTGTTAACACGAATGGGCTAATCAGCAAATGTGACCCTTGTGCATCTATTGTGCTGCGGATGGAAAAACTGAATTGAAGCTCCAGCAGCGTATGAAACACGAGTCAGGAGGGGGAAGTGAAATGTAAGAGGTTACGGCTGCAGCTCCAAGGTGAGACACAAGGGCTGTTCCTGCTGCTAAGGGCTTTCAGTACGTGACTGTCCTCTTTGTTCTGCATCACTGGCATAGATGAGACGAGGTCTGTTTGAGTGCTGGGATGTTTTCGTTTGTCAAGGCCGCAAACCCCTCTCTGTTATGCAAAGAGGGTGAGAGTAGCGCTTAAGAAAACCGTTTCAAAGGTAGTTTTGTAAAGAAAAAAACTTTGAAGTACTACATATTCACACTTTCAGCTATTCAGATTCATTTATATAACTGGTCATCTGATGTAAAGGCAGGCAACTAAGATTTATTTTCAGCTGATTTACTCATCTGTCAGTGTATGATTAAATAAGCAGTCGTAAGCTTAACTTTCTAATTCCTTAACACAAAGTGACATCATTGCATCTGTTGTCCAGCTACTTCACCTCAAAAACAGACATTGCTGTAATAAAACTCAGTCACTTGGTGTTCTTATACATAAACTGTCAAATTTGTGATGATTAATTTCAGTACTTTGGCTTTTCCCATAATTGCTTTGACATACAGTTCAAAAAATCTGAATTGAAGTTTTTAGTCAAATTTGAGTTTTAATCCCTTATTTTGAAAAATAGCTACTACAATGCAGAAGTTGGGGACTGATTTTCAACATAATCATGGTTGGGCATGCACCAAAGGAGATATGCATGTAAAATGAATCCATGTATGTGGTGGAAAGGGTCAAAACTTTTACTTAGACACACTTGGAAGAGTTTTAAGAAAAAACTTTGTCTGGATTTTTTATTTTAAATGTAGGTTTATCTGTACATTTTGTGTGTGTGGAGAGTTATTTCCTTCATTTCTTTCCATCATGTTTGCCTAATAAACTGTTATGACTGAAGTGCACCCATTTTTTGATACTTCACTCAGAAGGATAATGCACTGACATGAATCTCAAGTTATCTCAAACGTTTTGTTTTTTTATTCTTTTAACGTGATAATGAGTTTTTTCTATTCTAGTGTCCTCCACAGTCAACAGACCTCAGTTCTGTTGAACATTTTTGGGATTTGGTGGAAAAGGAGGTTTGAAACAGTAGCTGTTAAATCTGCAGCCACTGTGGGATGCTTTTATAAACAAACCAAAAGCCCTGGTGAGGGTTTCTAGCACATTAAATTTGTCATAAAGAATAGGGCAGTTCTCAAAAGAAAAGGGATCCAACCTCTGCGTCACTAGATGTTTGTAACAAAGTGGCTTGCGAGTGCATTTACTCACAGCTGAAACACAGAAAGTGTAGTTATACTATTCAAATCAAATTTCTGTTTGGATCAGCAGAGCGGTTTTATGCTGTCTTGCAGATATTTAGTGGTGTTGAATGTGGCGGAGCGTAGCCAACAGTGAAGCTGCTGGTATCAGCCTGCTGTGCTAAGATGTTGGTCTGTTTACATCAAGTTTAATTTCCATGAAGACAAAAAAAAAAAAAAAAAAGTGCTTCGGTTCATCCTATTCTAAGAAATTCAAGCCTTCTGTTGATCAGTTTGATCAGAGTGATATTGACAGCATAAACATCAGAACTGTGACCGCCAGCTGCTGGGGAATGAGCAGGCTGAAAAGGAACAAAGAGACTGGAGGCGGGCCTTGCCCCATAAGGGGGAGTGTGTCTGCCTCACACACTCTCAAACACATTCAGTCATTGCGCCACATACACAGGGTGTGAGGTAAAGCCAAGTCAGACTTCGCAGCCCAAAGTGAGTCACCAGAGTTGTGGCATTTCCCAGAGTCAAAGAGCCGGGGCTCAGTCCTTTTACTCATACTGTAGTCAGAGCGAGACAGACACATTAACGGACGGACGCCCTGCTCAGGTCTGCACTCCGCGCTCAGCAATAATGGGTGCCTGCTGCTTTGACAGAAAAGACAAGAAGTTAGGGAAGCTAAGTTTTTGGAAAAAGGTGAGTTTACTTAAATTTCATGCTGTTCAAGGTTCTTTGAGAACTTTAAGTCCAGAACTGCTTCACAAGGTTTTTTTATTTCATTTTTTGTTGAACATTTGTTATTGCTACCAGTCTTTTTCTGTTCAAAGTGGTTGGAAGAACTTTAAATGTATTCCACAGCAGTGGAAGATGACGGCTGAAGTTTGATGACCGTTTTGTTTTCAACCTTCTGCACTGCAATCTACAATTTTATTGATCAAATTTTAAATATATTTTTTAGATAAAAGATGCGTCTGTATCTCTGTTCACCATTCAAGAATCTCTGTTTATCCTCAAAGTGTTGGTGAAAATATTCTGAATGGACAGAAATCCTTCCTGTCGTGCTTTTTGTTTATGGGAATAACTTAGTATTCACTGGAAAGAATTGAAAGAAACCAAAGTTGAGGTTGCTTTTTAAACTAGACTTTGTCTTTTTTGTTGTTTCACAAATGATCTGTAAAGTGGCAATACTGAAATAAATTGAGCAGTTTGATGAAACAAACAGCACATGCAGTAGAAGACAGACTGTGAGCTTGTTTCTGTTGTTTGGCGTGGTTTTGTGTTGTCAGAAGGGTTCAAGTTAATAAGGAAAATACTTAATAAGATTAGTTATATTTAACTCAAGCAGATTAAAAATGACATATCCAAACATTTTAACAAACTCAACAGAGAGCAAGTTTGTGTGTTGGCAAAAAAAATTCCTTTAGGGGTCATGTTGGGTTAGAAGGAAGAATCGCTGTGGATAATTTTTCACTGTGTTCAATACTTTTTTTCTTTGACAGTAAATTATTTGGAGAAACATCTTGAGTTTTACATTTAATATGTGAGATATTGCAGGTTGAGCAAAATTTTGCAACCAGCCTGAAAGCTGTTTTCAGCAATTTGTGAAAACGTGTCCAATTTTGTAACTCTCTTGTTTTTTTTTTTGTTGTTTAATGCTTTGTACTGCATAATCTGGGGCAGAATATGTATGAATAAGTCTCTATAACATGGCTTTGTGAGTCAGAGGAAGTGAGAGGTAGTATTTCTTTTGCACCTCCGGTGAATTTACGCACAACACATACGCAAGACTCTTCCCCTGATCTTTACAGAATTATGTCACCTTGAGTGGCTTTGGTGCCAGTTTTGCCAGCTTGCGTCATATAGCCAAACAAAGTGGAAATAAAATCAAAGCCTTGCAAAATTTGGCAAACAAGAACATGAAAATGCACTAAAGGGGAAAGAATGGTAAATATTCATGTGAAACATTTATTTCAGGTGAAGTGAAAGCAAACTTTAAAGTTTTCAATTCTAAAAACCTCTTAGCATTTGATGCCTATTAAGATTATTGACTAAGTTATTTACAAGCTTTACAAAACTTTCAATGAAGGTCTCTCTGCAGCAGGAGTGTAGTGTAGGGCACCCACTAGTGGCTGTTGGGTACAACTTCAGCCTGGTGGAAAGGATTCAAGTAAACAATGTACAAAGAATGACTCTGAATACACAATTTTTTTCTAGATTTCATTGTTTATTTTTCAATATTATTTGAAATAGAATTTAAGTCAGAAGTAGTCGATAATTCCACCAAATAGTAGAATAAATAGCTAAACAAAACAGGAAATATGTGATGGTTTAGGACAGATTGGACAATTTAGCTATTTAAAAGTGCCAAAATTTCCCTTAATCTAATTCGTAAAGTCCTTTCAATGAGACGCCAGAGAACGTGGCAGAGTGTCCAGAGGTTCAGAATCTCACATCAGGCCTTCCCTAACATCCTGCTATAGTGCAAGCAGAGTAGATCCTCTCAGCCTCGTGTCAGGAGAGACCCCGTGCAGGCCTACCTGTCTGCCTGGCTGCCCTGCACAGCGAGCTGTCCGATGAAATCACATCTAAATGCAGGAGCTCAGCTCTGGGTGTCCCCCCTTACCCATCACTCCCGTGCTGGTCAAATTAAAATGCCACAGGCTTCATTCACCTTCCCTGCCTCTGTCATGGCAGCTCTCTGCTGAATCAACCCAGCCACTGTAGGCAGGGACGAAAACCAGGGAGGAATATGGGATTAAAATGCATGGATATTAAACTCAGTTATAAAAGGACGTGTTGAACTTGGAAATTGCACCCAGAGAGCTTCCAATCCCGTCAAAGCTGTGTTTCATGTTCACCACGAAGAAAAAACCCCCACATCTTTACTTTTTTCTTCCACTTAACCTTCCACTAATATGCTGGCATTTCACTTTGCGTCTAATCTATCTACACAATTAGTTTAATTTTATTAAGTAATACTAAAAGAAATTACCATTATGATGCTATTCTTAATTAATTCTAGAGTACGTCTTTAAAATCTGCACGTTACATGTAAGTATCAACTATATTTAAGTGTATAACAGCACACTAATGAATGCACACATTCATTAGTGTGCATTTGTGGCTACTAATGAATGTTTGCAGCCTCTGGCAAAGCCCAGTTCTCTGACACATTGTAGAGAGACACCCCCCTTGCTGTTATTTCTGGTTTTCTTATACATTATGTAGTGAGCTATTATATAAAGGGCTGCCTCCTGTTTTTTTTTTCTTTTTTTCCTTGCAACTACCCCCTCTCTTCTGGTCCTTTCCCTTAGTGGGAGGATAATCTGGAATCCTCTCAGAAAAGCTTTGATCTCCCACTCATGCTCCCCAGTTCGAACAAACAACGTTGGATCTAAAGGCTCCTACAGATCTCTGTTTACAGTTTCCAATTGATTGGTTCTGACATGACAAATGCCATGTTTTCTCTTTAGCAAACCGCTGCAGCCTTCCTCTCTGGGGCTCCACAAATAATAATCTTGACAGAAATTGCCAAAAAATCAAATTCACACCTTGAAATGGAGCACTGGTACTGATGTAAGAGTGGATTCCAGTCAGGTGGCCCCAGCCTTGTACATTGCAGCACCTGCACCAAGGACAGCTCATTGATTCTTTCGGGAAGGCGGGCAGAGAGATTGATCACTGGCAGAAATTGACACATAAGTGGTAAAGAGCCTGGAATTGATGAGGCGGAGGGAGGGAATGGGGCACACTGGATGCGATGTGTGTGGTGTGTCCTCGTGACAGCTCAGCAGCTTCACCGCATGAAGAAAAAGGGAAAGCCTCTTCTGCATTTCTCCCCTTCAGTTTTTCTGTTAAATGAGTAAAAAAAAAAAAAAAAGATGTACTTGTTCTCTTATGCTGTTTCTATGGTCACACACACACTCCTCTCAAAGCCAAAGACATAAAGCCGCATCCGTCCCCAGTTTGGGGACAGACGCAATTATCTGCCATCTCTCTGCTCTTTTTCTTCTTTTCTTATTTTCTCACCTCCTCCGACCAGCTTTCCCACTCCGCTTGTTAAAAATAGCCATCCACAGACACCCTGTTGGCATCCAATATTATTATGGGATGCAGATAATGAACAGGCGTATGAGGTCTATACAATGGCCGCCACACTTGGTTGTCAGGAGACAACAGAGGACTCGAGAAGAGGGGAGTTGAAGAGGAGCAGGCGATAGTGGAGATAATGGCGATTAAAAATACAGTTCACACAGGCTCACATTCCTCAAAACATGGCTCATTGTTTCACTGTAAAGGAGGAGGGTTTGTTTTTACTTCCTAATTACAATCCCCTTCACTGGATGACTTGATATAAGTGGCTTTAAAGAGGGGATTAGAAAGGCTGAAAATTGAAAAGTATGTAAATTATTTTTGGGAGGAAAAAACGTGGAACTCATATCTGCTTCAAAACTTCATACAAGCTGTAATTAGGGCGCCCCCTCTTCCTATTTCTGTCAAATCATATGCTCCGAAAAGAGTGTTGCTATGGCTGGCAGATAGTGAAAGGGGAAAAAAGAGATGGAAAAGGGGAAAAAAAACACAGAAAGATAGACAAGCTGGAGGGGGAGAGAGAGCTAAAGGGAGAGCAGCGAGGCGAGACAAATCCAGCGGAGGAACCCCCCCTCCAGTCAGATGAACATCGCTGCCTCTCTCCCTCCTCCTCCTGTCTCCATCGCTGTGTTTTTCCCCTCCTCCCTTCCCTGCTTCCTCTCCATTATTCATCAGTACGCCGAGAGTCCCCAGCTCACGGCTCCAACAGCTGCTGCTGCCTCTTCAGCCCCGTACAGCTGGATCTTCTTGCTGATTTTCCAAACATCTTATCAATCTATTTCCTCCATCTGCAAGCATGGAGATTTGGAACTGGCCCTTTTCTGCTGAGAGGGAGAGCGAGCCATCATAAAGCTGCTCTCTTTGCTGTCGAGAAGAGAAGATAGAGGATTGTTTTTTTTTTTGGTGCCAAAAGAATCCTGCTTGACTTCAGTAAATTTTTTCCCCTATTGGATTACAGTTCTGGCTTTGTGTAGGAACCAAACAACGGGGTCCAAAATGCCTGAAGCCAACTACCTGCTGTCGGTGTCTTGGGGTTACATCAAGGTGTGTGGTGTTTAACTAAGTATCACGCTGGGATACCGCACTCATATTGTCCTAGCTCTCTTCGCTCCTTAGTTATCATATCAATTATTTGCTCTTATTGAAAAAAATTCTCATCAGGTACATTTGTGGAGTTTCATTTTTATTGTTTGGTGGCAGATCTGATAACATTTCCATCTTTTTGGGTAGATGGGCTCAGACAGAATGGTGTTTTGAGGCTCGGGCTCCATCTTGAGCCCTCTGCAGAGCTGTATCTCTGTTTGTATGTGTGTGCACGCGCATGCATCAACCTGTCATAAACATCTGCTGCTGCAGTGCCTGGGTCTCCATGTATCATCAACTGCACATATTTTCTTGGTCTCTAATGGCTCCAAATGTAAGGAGAAAATGTGAAAAAGGACATCAGGGACAACTGTTCAAAATTTCCTCTTGCCTGCATTAAAATTCCTCCACACTGACGCAGTCGACTGGCCGGATAGATTCCTGTTAAATGTGAATGTGTTTAATATAACTTGAAATTGGTTCCTGTGGAGTCTTTTAAAGGGGTATTAAAAGCCTCTGGTCCCCTGCTGGTTGCTCAAATGATGGTTGTTTCATAATTAATTCCTGTGTAAATGGAGGGGAAAATACACATTGTTCCCCACTGATTGTAGGCTGTAATTGAATGGCATTCTTGACCTGATTAAATCAAACGTGGGGCTGTTGGATTTTCACAATATCTTGTAATATAATTTTTTGCCAGGTTTCCCCCAATTTGGAAAGTGACGACATTTTCCTCTCTCCCCTTCTTCCCTCCCCTTTTCTCCTGCAGTTTAAGAGAATGTTGAATCGGGAGCTGACGCACCTATCCGAGATGAGTCGGTCTGGGAATCAGGTTTCCGAATTCATCTCCAACACCTTCCTAGGTAAAAATAAAGTAAAAATCACAAGAATAATCTGTATCCAAACTACACTAATAGTTTTTATTAAAGACATTTATTGTGAGTTGTGTAATTACATTTAAATGTGACAAATCTGAAAGTATTAAGTGGTTCATTTTAGTACATTTTCATTTGAACATTTATGGAGGCTTCATTTTGTTTCCCACATGATCAGCTGTGTAAGTGGTTCTGCCTGGCTTCACTGTGGGGGCGTACTAGTGAAAAATACTGCGCCATCAACCTTTCCTCCAATATTTAGAGAACTAGTTAAAATGAATGTGTATATTTTTTAAGGTATTTGGGCAAAACAAAGCTATATACTGGTTTGTTAGTATCTAAAAGAGGTAAACTGGGAGAAAAATAAGAGTTTATTGCTGCATAAATTGGAAATGTTATTGTTTTTGAGACTGCAGCAGAATCAACCAAATGCAAATGAAAACATTCCATAATAGTTTATTCTGCATATATTAAACTTCACAACAACTAGAGTAAGATATAAGAAAATGATTTAAAAGTGCTGTAATATGTGAGGAAAATGGAGGATTCCAGACAAACAAGTGAGGGAGGGAGCAGAGAGCAGACAGAAAAAGGATCTACAGAGGAACCCCCTTCACTAGCAGTGAGATAAGCTCAGCTGATTGGGTGACTCATTCAGATCTTATTGCTTCTCTGTCACTGGGAACACCTTGTTGTCCCTTTACCCACCTGCTGACCTGACAAGGGAGAGGGTGACCGCTTTGACCGATGTACATGGCAGAAGGTAGAAAAATAGAAGGATGTGCCCACATTAATGACTAAAGTGGCGCAGCTGGCCTGATGTTTCTGCAGTTGACCGGCAGGACCTTTTAATCTGTCCATCCATGAACACTAACGTCATGTCAGCTGTGCACCAATGTTTGCTTTCTGTCATTTTTTTAAAAGCGTATATGCAAAAACAGGGAAATTAGATTTTTATCCAGTGTGATTTGCGCCCCATGATTCTTTTAAAGACCCACCGTAAATCTTTTCAATTTATTGCTGCCCGTCTGCTTTCTTTGTTTATAAAAAACAGTGATGTGAAGCTGAATGCAATTCTCTGGATCAGTTAACATCTTCATTCATTTCTGGCACAAATCCATGGGAGATTTCTGGCTGGCAACAGGCACACTATTCACGTGTGCCCTTTTTTGCCCTCCATATCCTGCTGCCCACTCAGGCTAATTCCCTTTGACGGGCCAGCAGTAGAACACGCCTAGATTAGGAAAAAGGAAACAACTATTTAACCTCTTCTCTTAGCGGAAAAGGAATTTAATTTATACCTTCATAGAATTAAAAATAATTTATACCTTTTATTGAATCCATCAAAACTTAAAAACCACGCATCACTTTCGGTCTTAAAACACATCGATCGACTGCCTGGACTTTGATGCACTTTTTGAATATTAATAAAACAGATGCTCACTACCTCTTTCACAGAATCTACACTGTATTTTTTTCCTATATCATGGGAAAAATGGAGAAGCAAGACTGAAAGTGTATACTTTGTGGACACATTTTGAACCAAATTTTGACATTTAATTGAACAGCAAA